>NC_071521.1:1752500-1917500 GCF_027887155.1 Malaclemys terrapin pileata | reverse complement strand
CGATTTTTTTCATGAAAAAACAGCTTTGATGGTAAATTTTCAATCAGCTCTAATATTAAGGGAAAAGGGAAGCTTAACACTGCATTAAAGGAGATCCTGGCACATCCGTGCAAGACAGTCATGTCACAGAGATGTTAGCTCCAGAGCGGTGCCAGTTACATACAACCTCCTTTTCTGTCCTGCTCCAGTGGGACTTCAGCACATGCTTAGAATTAAGCATGTGGTTATGGGCTTCCCAGCATTGAGGCTGAGGTGTGTAGGTGTTCAATGCAGGAGCGAGGCGTAGGAGACCTGTGTTCTCTGGCGGGCTCTGCTGGATGGTTGTCATCTCCCCTTTCCTTGTGTAAAATGAGTGTAACCACAACTTCCCTTTGTAAAGCACTGGAGATTGGGATGAAGAACACTATATGGGCCTATGGAAGTCAGTGGGAGTCTTTCCATTGATTTCATTGTGCTTTGGCTCAGGCCGGCTGAGAGCTGAGGAGGGCAGAAGGAGAGCTGAGTCGCAGTGTGTGGGCGACTGGTTGTTACATTTGGATTGTGTGTTGCGAAATATCCATCTCAGCACCAAGAACTTCAGGAGAGACCCTTCTTCCCCAATGGAACGAGGGAATGAATAAATAAAGAAGATGGAGGAATCATGAGGTGGAGGCCAGCCCCAAGGGTCAAGCCTTCATTGTGTTGGCAATATTATTCAGTTAGTCAGGATAGTACTGTACAGCTAAGACACTGCAGGTTTCTAATCTGCTTATTTATAATTCAAAAGCTTGCCCATATATTAATGAACCCTTAATGAGCTGTTGAAAATGCCTGAATTAGAGTCAGATTATTAAACTCAAACGGCCCCTGTAATCATACCATTTGAGTGGGCTTTAGGTACTTTTCATATCTGCAGCTTTCTATTGTGAAGAAGATGGGTTTATTCGAAGAAAGCTTTGTAATAATTTTGACCTGCAATTTATTTATTGGCCTCTGAATGCAGCAGTCTATGCAGATGCTCTCGTCTATTATCTGTGGGGGCAGGTGCACAGCATGTAGAAAGACAGCTAATTAGGATTTGCTGAAAGATATGCTAAAACTGTGGTCTTATAACAAAGCCAAGTTCATTGTTAAACAACGTTTTAGTGTCTGTTTATGTGATTTGTCTAAAAATGGTGGAGATACTGAAATGAATGTTGTGGTTATAAGCAGATTAAAATCAGTAGCAAACATGCTTTTTGTTAACCTTATAATGCTCTAATGTCACCAAGGATACTAGATTTTTAAACTTTATACGGACCCATATGTGCGTAAGAAGATATTACTGCGCACCTTAGGTAACAGGAGTGTTAGACGCGGGAGGTAATTGTCCCACTCTGCTTGGACCTGGTGAGGCCTCCGCTGGAGTGTGCACTTCTGGGCACCACATGTTAGGAAAAACTGGAGAGAGTCCAGAGGAGAGCAACCAAAATGCTAGAGGGTATAGACAATCTGACCTATGACGAAAAGTTAAAAACACTGGGCATGTTTAGTTTTGAGAAAGAAGACTGGGGGGAGGTGCTGATAACAGTCTTCAAACATGTTAAGAGCTGTTTTAGAGAGGATGGTATTCTTCATGTCCACTGAGCGTCGGACAAGGAGAAAGGGAACGTTAGGTTTGATATTAGGAAAAATTCTCTAACTCTAGGGGGAGCTCAGCTCTGGAACAGGCGTCCAAGGGAGGTTGTGGAATCCCCGTCATTGGAGGTTTTTAAGACCAGGCTGGACAAACACCTGTTGGGGATGGTCTAGGTTTTCTTGGGGACTTGAGTTCTTGAGGTCCCTTCCAGCCCAACAGTTCTGTGATTTTATATAAAGAGAACCTGCAAAGTGCTTTAAAAACGCGCATTCTAGCTGCCATATTAAGGTGAAAGTATTCGCCTTTTGGTCAGTGCACGGCTAGGTTATTACTGTCTGGCTAAGACCTCACACTTCCTGTGCCATTAGTACATCTGTAGTTGTTCTGGAAGTGATGTATTATTGTGTTCTTTCTAGTCTGCTCTGTACCTTAATTCCACCATGCATTGAAAGGTCAGTGAGCTAAACAGTAATAAACTCATAGTTTGATATACTGAGGAATAAAAAAGGGAAACAATAGCCCCAGAGTCTGAGCTTATATGTCAGAAAATACATATATTATCACTGTATTCAAATGGAAAGTAATTTATAAAGGCAGGTGCTAGGTGAGAACAAACGGATGCCCTGTGGATAAAGAAAAGTGTTTTCTCCTTACTAAAGAATCCAGGAAGTGTTCTGGATCTTTCTTATCAGATTCACTTACATATGTGATAGGGGAACCGATTGGATGGTTTGTAACTCCAGTGTTCCTAAACAGTGTGGTTACACAGAATACAAAGGGTTCCCTGCTTTTTCCCCTTAAAGGAAAACAATCTCCTATTTATTCTGTGCTGATTTGATGCATATAATTCATAAAGTAACTAGGGAGGATTAACACATTTATCCCCACACACAAGGTTAACTCTTGTAGGAGTTAGTTAATTAACTCATGGCTTTGCCATTCACATGAACGATGAAACTCACTCAGTAGCAAAATGAATGCTAGATCGTGGTATGTTACCTCCCTTTCTTTCCCATTTCTTTGTGTGTTGTCAGACATCCACTCTCTGGGCTGTATGTATCTCTGCTTTGGAATTACGCAGGTTACTTCCCACTAGGAAGAAGACAATTTGCCACTCCCGGTGTTACCTGTGTTATAACAGTATATTAGGACTGTGAGCTGCAGACACTGGCAGCTTGGTCATTTTCAGTGTCTGCTGCTACATTCCTTCCTCTTGTGTTCAGGAGGGGGAGGCCGAGGGGGAGGGGGACTCTTTCTTCCATTGACTCCTTTAACCGTCCTTCCAGCTGGTCTCCTTTTGTATTTATTTAACACCAGGGAGCATTGTCTCCTCTTAGGCATGTTGTTACCAGGAAGCTCAGTAATTGTGTTAGTCTCAGTCTAGAAACACACAGTCATTTTCCGCAGAAATTTTTACTCTTTGGCCCATACTCCAAAGTACAAGGACCAGGAAGCCAGACGAGTGGGGCCCATTTACCTGAGCGGAGAATTTGGTCCCGTGTGTTTAACTGTCAGGGGAGAGGAGTGAAACCACTATTGAAATCTCTGACGGTGAATAAAGACCATTGTAGGCCATAAGACTCAACAGCCGCTGGGGGAAAGTACAGGAAAAGAAACTGACAGGAGACAAAGAACAAAGAAATAACAATAGGAATGGTTATTTAGAAGGAAACGATTGAAAATGTAAACGGGAGAGTGTTAGAAAACCAGAACGCTGTTCAAAAACATTAAAAGCCAGGCTGGAAGGGAGAGAGGAAAAAGACAACAAAAAGGACAATCACCTCAGTAGGGAAAAAATTCTTTGTACAAATCAGAAAGAGAATATCCAAGGAAAATTAGTTTCTCTTTGTTCTTCTTTCCTCTAGTCTCTTTGACCTGTTGCACTTTCTTTTGCTGACACACACACACATTACAAACCCTGCCAAATCTTAATTCTAAGAAACTTTCATGAGCTAAGCAGGTGTATTGGCTTGAGCGAGGCTGAGCTGGTAACTTTGATGTCCGTGAACGGGTAAATGCAGAATAAAGAGGCAAAGCTGTCTGGACTGCTGTTTGAGTGTTCTTTGACCCACACGGTTCTTGGTGCTAACTTTTGGGCTCAGTCAATGAGCGGATGATGATAATACATTATATTTTCAAACCTTGTTCAACCTCCGAACAGGCAACAGAAATAATTTAAAATGACAATGAGACATTTTTATTATCCCAATTAAATTATATGGAATTATATTTTTAAATGAAGGTGACAGGTTTAAAATGTGTGTCTTAGAGTGAAATTAAAGCTGTGCCTTCTTGTGCCTGGAAGGTTGGCCAATGAGGGGTCGTGTCATGCAATGTGTGGAGTTCAGGACATCAAGGAATCAAATCTGTTTCTAAAAGAGTGTGGGCTGCACTGAGGCTAGCCTAGAAAATAGCATTGCTGGTACTCAACGGAACACTTGGCAGTTTCTGGATGTTATTGTCATGTACGCTGAACTCTACACAGAGTGTGCACCACTGTGTGTAACTAAGAGCAGGCGCAGACACAGACGGCAGAATCAGAATGCAAACATGCGAGGTGCCAACTTCCTACCCACTGGGATCTTGTCTAACTAGTGTGTGAATACCTGGTTTTAAACAGATTTAAAGAGGTTAATTGGGCTGGGAGATGGCTGGTTGTGTTACATCTTTAATAGAAGTGCTGATTCGAGAAGCAATGGCTCTAGTGATTTTTATACTAGTGTAATTATTTTTAAACTTTGTTTTCAGCATTGTTGATAACATCTTGGCAGAGTGCCTGCATGCCCTGATTAAACCTACAAATTGTCAGTCTTGATCTGTAGCACTCAGATGGGATTGCTGACTGGGCATCACTTTGGATGGTCTAATTTTAAAACAGAAATTACGTTTAAAGTGTTGTTCCCACCAACATACTGTAATAGTGCCGGCAATTTCAAACCCATGTTTAGCATCCCAGCATCCTGACTGCAGTCAAATGCCTGGGTGGTAAGAGAAGGCATCCTTCGTTCTTGTTTATATTTCATGTTTAAATCTGCATGTGAGCTCCAGAGTGGTGCAGTGTTCTGCATGGCAGGGCTGTGTTCAGGAGGGCATTCTGGGGTCCCATCACCCTCAGCTTTTCGTGAAGAGGCACTTCTGTTATCTTGCCCTCACTTCTATCCCCGCTGCTGCCCTTGTAACGCCTAAACCTTCCACGAGGGGGTTGGGTGCCCTTGGGAGGGTGGCTCCCTCGCAGGTTTATTTGGTTGACACCACTGGGAGTTATAGCACCGATTTACTCTTAGGGGAAGTCCCCTGGAGTTCAGTCAAGAATGCTACCCCTTCCGCCGACACTCCAGTTAACCCTTCGGATCCTGTAGCAGGGATAGATTTCTGCCCAGCAAGTCTCAGCAAGAACACCACGAACCTCAGACAAATAAATAACACAAACGTACTCCTACCATATGTTCTTCTATCCGTGTGATGTTACTAAATAAGTAGTGCTTAGATTTAGGTATGCTATTGAAAAATAAAGGAAAACATCATGTATGAGTATATTCCTGTCATATTTACAGTAAAGAATTAAAAGAATCTATAGGGTATTTGAAAAGTTCTGTGACAAGTCTCTCATCCTCTGTTAAATTCAGTGGGTTTTCAGAGTAATTTCTATACAGCCCTATTGGTTTTATTTCTGCTAAATTCTATACGACTTTTCCTTAGGGCTGGGGGAGGCTTGGACCTCATAGGCCATCATGGTGATGGGGACAGAGCCGTTCTCCACCCTCATGCCTAGGGGTCAGTGTCTCTCCCAGCAGAGAATGGTTTTGTACAATATTACAATGACTGGTCCAGCCCGCCCCCGGGAGTGGGGCTGGCTGCAGGCAGGAGCGTGCCAGGGCATGGGAAATACTCACGGTGGTTTCTCTGTCTGTCTCTCTCTTTTTTACCCAAGGTTTGAGCATCCGAGGAGCCCAGGAGGAAGACCCTCCCGACCCCCAGCTAATGAGACTGGACAATATGCTTCTGGCTGAAGGGGTTTCAGGTCCTGAGAAAGGTGGGGGATCGGCAGCAGCAGCCGCAGCCGCAGCAGCCTCTGGAGGGTCCTCAGATAACTCTATCGAACACTCAGATTACAGAGCCAAATTGACCCAGATCAGACAAATCTATCACACAGAGTTGGAGAAATATGAACAGGTCAGACATCGCTCTCACAGCCCTATGTGTACCTGCTGCCACTTGTCTCTGCACCTCTGCTAACCAGTTCCTGTTTCTCTATAGGGCTTAGAAATTCCCTCTCTCTCTCTGGTTAAAGAGCTGGGCAGTCGAATGAAAGGGCTGATGTTGTGGGCGGCGCTCAGTGGCAATGACCAGGCTGGCTGGCATGCCTGGTTCTTATCTGTTCTTCCCCACTGTTCTGACTGTGTGCACACTGAAAACGTCCTAGAAACTGCTCGGTTAGGGGACTCTGAGGGTGTGTCTACACAGGGCTAACAAACCCGCAGCTGGCCTGGGCCAGCTGCAGCTGTTTAGATGTACCCTTCGGAAAAGGGGGAACGTTAATAGTGCCACTTCGTAAGCCTGTAATGAACCCTAGTAAAATCAGTGCTTCAGGGAGCCAAAATGCACATGATGGCTGGGAGCCATAGCACTTGGAGAGGTTATCAGATCTCACATGCTAAGTAAGGTCAGGCCTAGGCTCGTACTTGCCTGGGTGATGGTTGAGAAACAGGAAATGGTGTTGGTGAGTTAATAGGTATCAATCTTCCTTGGAGTTGGCAGTGAATCCAAGACTCTAGCATGGTGCTAGGTGGCCCCTGCTGCAGGAGGTGGTGTCTTTCTGAGGTCCTGACCACTTGTGGTTTTGAGGATCTCATGGCATTGTTTGCAAGATTTAGAGCATTAGCTTGAGTGTCCTGGGCAAATATATGCTGCCTCCCTAAATTCTGCCTGAAGTTTCAATTGGGTATGGTAATCTGTATCTTTCTCTCTATAAACTATAGCCATGTAGATGATATAAAGCACTTCAGAATTATTCAGGATGAAATACACTATATAAATTTAAGATGATAATTTATTATTCATAATAATAAGAAATATGCAAATTAAGTTGATGGTGAAACCTTTTAAGGTTGACATTTGCTCTCAGTATTTTTACATGATATAAATAATCCTCTGCAGATCCTCAGGGCTGCGGGTTCTTCTCCGGGACCTGGTAACATGCTGCTCTTGTGGGGGAACCTTTAAAAACCTGCATTCTGCTCTTGTGTAGAGCAGTGTGGCTTCCCTGCCCCCATGCATCCAGCGTGACAGGGACTGTGCACTGAGAACAGCCTGCAGGGCCACCAGGGAGAGTGATTCTCCTTTGTGTTTCTTTACTGGACAACATTGAATCTAAGGAGCTGGAAGGGGGGGGGGGCAGGAGAAGAAAAGGGAAGAAAACAGACCCCTGGCTGTTGCCAGCCTCAGCCATAATGGCTTCATTTCTCCCTCCAGAGAGGTCCTAGTAAAGCTTATAAACCCTGAACCTAATGAGCTCAACGAACCTAATCAGCTGGTGGTTTCCTGAGCTGAACGTGGGCAAGTTCTGGGCTCACCCCAGCACATTACTGTGAAGCGTCCCTCTGAACAAAATGAAACCACAACCCAGACCATAAGGCAGTGGTAAAAATCCCACTTGAAAGCACGACAGCAAAGGAAATCACAGCGCTGCTCAGGTGCCGTTCTTTTGCCAGAAGCTGGGAATGGGCGACGGGATGGATCACTGGATGATTCCCTGCTCTGTTCATTCCCTCTGGGGCACCTGGCATTGGCCACTGTCAGCAGACAGGATACTGGGCTAGATGGACCTTTGGTCTGACCCAGTACGGCCAATCTTATGTTCTTAGCTGCTCTGCTGGGGCTTGGCAAGTTCCCCCAGTCTGCTCTGCTGGGGCTTAGCCATGGGAGGGGACTTGCTTGTCTCCCAGGCAAGGGCCTTGGCTTTAGGATGCTCAGACCTTGCATTTTAACCCCACAGAGGCTCTTGGGCTAGTTTAATTTCCTGTTTTATGAAGGTAATTAACAAAAAAGAAAACACGGAAGAGGTTAATGGAGTCTCCCTGAAAGGTATTGACAGTAAGGGCCACGCTGTGGCAGAATCTGTGGCTGACTTGCACGCCAACCGGCTGAAATGCCGTGATCTGCCATGTTGGACACTGGTGGGATCTTCAGGTGGGAGCAGCAGGCAACAGGCAGACAGCACAGCTGGTCCTGCTGCTTTGTGTGCGCACTGCCCACTGCCCTAAGCAACCTGGCCAGACGAGCCGGCGGGACAGTCCTTGCTCCTTGCAGGTTCTTGCTCCAGAGCCGCACACACGCCTATTCAACATTCTGGATTTCTTTGTCTCTAACAGATTCCTGGAGCCTCCCCGCCGCCAATCAATACGTCTGCAGGGGCAGCCAGAGTCCCTCTTTCCGAGCCTTCTAATAGTCCCCCAGCCTGCCCATCGGCCCCTCTCTCTTCCCCGGGTCTCTCCACGAGGCCCCATCTCTTACAACCAAACAGTCGCTGAAAGGCCCAGTCGCTCTGGAAGCCTCCTGGCTTGACACCGATTGCAGCTGAGTTGAGATCATTCAAATCTCACAAGCTCTGGAATCTAAGCTGCAGCCAGGTCCCCTCTGAGAGGCTCCCGAAATGTGGACAGAATCTTTGTTGCTATGGCTCAAGGCCAGGGCTATTCACACACTAGCCATTAGTCCTATCTGCGGCCAGCAATCCTTCACTATGTCATTACAGTGCCGGAGGACTCAGTGAGTGACTGACAGTGACTTTGCTCAAAGGTCCTTTTTCTCCGTAAAGAAACAACCTGTGCAAGTCCCCAAACCCTTCCCCGCACTGTGCTGGGCAGCGACGCTCTGACAAATACATCTCTTTATTCTGCATAGGTAGCGATGCTCATCAAATTAACAAACAGCCGCCCCAGCAGTGAATTAAAGCCCCTATAAAATCCCAGGGGGAGAGGCTGGAGCTGGATCTGGGGCTGAAATTAATCCCATGGTTGTGCTAATCGCTAGTTCCTGGCAAGTGTTCTTTGGCTGTAATAAGTGTAACGATTGGGGCCAGGAAAGGCGACTAGCTCCATTTACAAAGGTTTCAGCCGAAATGCCACAGCCATCTGTCCAAACCCCAGGAATCAGAGCAGGCTGCACAGGTGCTACTAGGAGAGAGGCAGAGCTGATCCGAAACATGCATCTTTTCCCCCATTGAGCCTGACGCCAGCAATGTCTGCTCTCCAGAAATATGATAGTTTCCCAAGCCTGGCAGCAACCTGTTCGCCTTGAGAACGGGACCGGTCTCCACAGCCGAGAGGCACCCAGGACTGCTTCCCTGTCCTCCCTGGCTGCAAGTTCGGAAAGGTTGTTACTGTCCTACAGATAAAGAGGAAGCGGACCCACATAGCTCCCACTGCATGGTTCAGGCACAAGGATTGGGCAGGCCTTCTCCATGAGAGCGGCTGCTCCAAAAAGGGCTCCGTCCATGTCACCATTTCTCGCTGCCTGCGAACCTTCCGGGTAGGATGACCAGCCAGCAAGTGTGAAAAATCAGGACAGGGGTTGGGGGTAATAGGCGCCTATATAAGAAAAAGCCCCAAATATCGGGACTGTCTCTATAAAATCGGGACATCTGGTCACCCTACTTCTGGGGGCTCTTTGCACCCAGGAGCAGAGACCAATGTGCCGGTTGTGCAGACATTTCCCAGACAGAGTTTGATTCTGACATTTGTTGCCAGTGAGGGGACTGCACTTTATATAAAAAAAAAAAAAGGAAAGTGTGTCATGCCAGGAGCAGCCCCCTCTTGCCTTGTGGCAGTTCTCTCCATAATTTACAGCCACTATAACAGAGATGACATATTGAAAGCTATCTTCTATAATTACACTGAAATACATTTTTGCTGTAGGCAAAAGTATTGTAAGGGTCCCAAGCCTCCCCAAGCAGCTGGGAACCTGCTTTCCGAGTTCACAGATGTCTTCTGAATTCACCCCAAATCAGGGTGAAGCCTGGACTCCAGACAAGTGCCACCGAGCGTGCTGAGAACTTGCCCGGGTGCAGTGCGGCCTAGTGCAGAATATTGTTTGGGGCATGGCTGTCCAGCCGCTGAACTAAGCCAGTCTCTCTCTTGTCTTTGCGCACTCCGAGGACTCTTGATTAAGCATTAAAGCATGCTGAGGCATTCTCTGCTTCTGTGGGGTTTCTGAGCAGGTTAGCGAGGCCGGCCCTACAACCTGACCTTATTAGTAATGTGCAGGGCCCCAAGAGGCCTGAAAAATAGTAGCAAGAAATGGTTCAAGTAGCTTGGATGTTGTAACTAAACGTGAGAGAACAAGATCAGGTGGCACATTCGTCTGCTCTTATGCCCACCCCTAGGATTCAGGAGTAACTCCCCAGCCGTTAAATGGTGCACACTAGCGAGCAGGAAATTGGAATCAGGCCCTTTCTGTAGCTCCAGTGAGCCTTTCCCAAGCACGGGACGGTTCTCGTCTCCTGAAAGCAGGAAGTTCACTGTAGCTTTTAAACAGAATGTTTGTGTGTGTTCAGTCTTCCTGGTTCAAACACACCGATCTCACAGCCGCCCCTTAGCAGCCTCATTCTGAGATGTCCAGATCTGGTGAAGAGAGTGAATTATCTGACCCTTCTGGAGGGCAGTTTAACACCATTTTGGGGCAGAAATATTTTCATGGGGAAAAAATGCCTGAAAATATTTTCACTGCAACCGTTTCCATTCATACAGGGCTTTGGAAAAAACACCCCAAATCCTGTGAATAACGATGCAATTAGGTGGCAAGTGTTGTGCCCGTGACATTTTCTCAGTGCCAAGTATTTTTCAGGGAAACTAGAGCCCCCCTGTTGTCTCAGGAAAAGAGATGCTGCATTTCGGCACATACATTACTTACCAACGTGTGTTATTTACCCGATGAACGAAAACTTCTTGAATAACAGTCAGATGGGTAAAAATGTTTTTTCTGAAACATCTGTACTATTACTCCTGCTGGGGAACCAACCGGTGACACGCAGACGTAGAACCGACCCTTCCAGACTCTTACCAAGAAGTGGATGCTCATTCCCCTGAGGAGTGCCAGTGAAGGCTGAGTCAGCTCATTGCTGGAGATGCTACATATGGCAGTAAGGGCTCAGATCCAGAGGCCCGGGATGTCAGAGCTGGATCCCAGGGAATCTTTACATTAAGTGTTTTCTAAGGGCCCAATCCGGCAGTGGGTTGTGTGGTGGGACTGTTAGGATCGGGACTTAGTGGCTCTGCATGATCAGTTCTGCCCGGGGTGATGCTGGCACGCAGTGAACACCACCCCTGGGTCAGACATGTGCAAGTGCCCGAGTTTACAAAATATGAGCCCATGTCGCTTGGCGCAGAACTAAATTTCCGGTCCAGTTTCCAAGAATCCTTAATTTTCATTAGCAAACCCAATAGAGGCAAGCAGGGCCAGGCACGTGTCTGTGCTCCCAGGCAGTGACCATGTGCCATGTCCGCCCATAGTGGGGACTCATGCCAGAGCTGGAGGAGCGGGACCCAGAACAGTGAGAACCAGGATCTGCGGTTTGTTTCAGGCTGGCAATAGCAACGTGTCTCCGATTCGATCGTGCCGCCTGCTTGTGGGCGGAGCCCTGGCTTGCCAGGCTTGGCCACAAGTGACACTATGTGTATGTGGTTAAACAGGGTTTCCAGGATTAGCTCCTCCACTAGAATCAGACCAGACACACCTGGCAGCCCTGCAGGCAGGCAGGGAATCCGCTGCTACTGTCTCGCTGCCCTGCCGCAATGGGGAGAGGAGGCTCGCAGCCTGGTCTGCGCAGCAGGAGGAGACATGTCCTTGTCCATCTTCCCTGCAGCCCTGATGAGTGGAAATGTTTCATTTCCCTGGGATGTCTCCGGCCCAGTTCACAAGCGGAACAACTGCCACTGACCCAGAGAGAGGAGAGGAGCAGTTCCCAGTCTCCTTCTCCCTGGCAGCAGGAGGATGCACTGCCACTCCCAGCCGATGTACAGGTCTGGCCCCGTTGGCCAGAGGAGGGGAGCTGGCAAACCACTGGGGACCCTGCTATTTCATTGTTTCGGGCCATAAAAATAAACCCCAGGGAAGAGAAAATGTGCAAATGAAAAACAAAGCTCAGATTTGCTCAAATACAAACCCCCAAACTGAGGAAGCCTCACTAGAGCCTGGGAATGGAAATGCAGCTCCCTGCTAATTGCCTCCCCTCCCTCGCTCCCGCGGGGCCCGTGGAGCCCGAACGGGGACTGAGGGGAAGGTGACGGTGCTGCCGAGCCATTGTCAGGGAGACTCAGCCAGGCCCAAGAGCCGTCACAGCGCTGTGCACCAAGCGAGTCCTGCGCCCCTTGGAGGCGAGGAGCTGAGCCTTGTCACACTGCTACCTCCAAAGCCGTGCAGCGAGGACGTAAATTAGCCTGTAATTTACTTTCAGTAGTGTAAAGAAAAAAAATCACTTTGCCTGAAGTGTATGCATCTTTCTTAAGGGTGTACCCAGATTTTAATTATCTAAATGTAAATACTTAACGAATTTTACTTAGAGTAATGAGCTAAAGTGCACACTACATAAATGAGATGTTCTAATTAATCATGTATGAACTACTGGTTTAAAGAAAAGCTATGTGAATTCTGCAAATGTTGGGCTATTGCCAAATTGCTAATCAGCATTTGCATTCATAGATGGCTTCACTTAATAAGTTGTGAGACATTCAGCAAATGTTATAGGAAATTATGAGTTTTTAGATGCATAAACTTTTCACTTTTAACTCTTTCCCTCGCGTGGGCTCCTGAAATTCAGATTAGTCATTGAAAATCTAGATGCAAAACAAACTATAAGGTGATTCTTAACCCCAGCTTTTGAATACAAGTGACGCTAACACCACAGTGAGAGTTACATGGTTATCCTGATCAAGACTTTTGCAGTTTCCTCTGCCTGATTTAGTGACTGCTGCGTGTCATTGTCATAGCCCGGTATGTGGGGTACATGAGAGTGAAATCCTTTGGCCATATTTGGCAGTGATTCTAGCTTAACTGTGCTTTTCTACATCTGCCTTGCTTGTATAATCAAAATGCACACCTGCAACGGCACCTAAAGCCGCTGAGACATCCTCCTTTCACAGGACCAGACAGCCCTTTATTTTTTGCATGCCTAAAAAATGCAGCTCTCAACTGGCACAGTGCTGGGTCCCTGGCTTTCTACGGCCAGGTTAGGACAATGACAGGTTTGTACATGGAATGTGCTGGAGTTCCACTCTGGTTCCCTAGGAAGAGATCAGTTCTGTAGTTGTAACTTAGTTCCCTCAAACAGAGAACAGAGCTGGGTTTTGTTTTTGAACGAGAGGACAGACAGATAAATCAGCATACTTTGTGACAGCACCCAGCCTCTGCCTACGGAGCAGCCAGAATGCCAGTACACCGACGGCTTGTTCATAGCATCATCAGCTCAGGAGAAGTCTCTGGATGAGGCAGTCTGAGAAGTTGAGGTTGCACTGTCCTCCTCCCTACGTAATCTGTGGAGGCAGAAGGGAATGCGAATCCAAAGCTTCCAGCACCTTCTCTCGTCAGTGTTTCAGGCCATACTGTGAGGCCAGGGCCCAGAGAGCCCAGCAGCTGTATGGCATATGGCCTCTGTGAAATTATGTCTTTTAAAGGGTTTGCTCTAGGTAAAATCAAAGAGATTTAAATATCATAATCTGCCACAGCTGGTTAAACAGTGACTTGCTGTGTGAGAATGGTGAAGTGCGTTCCTAGAAGGGAAGTGGTGGTATCAGGCGGGCTTCAAAGATGGGGGGGGGGTCCTCACCCACATTTAGGTTATTAACTCTGCTCTGTAACAGCTCATGCCTGTTGCTATTTATATGCTATAACCTGAGCAAACCCTTCTACTTCGGTGCCCTTCTGCCCCTCCTAGAAAAATACACGGACACTGTCCTGGAGAGTTATTTCTCTTTAAATGTAAAAAGAGCCATAGCGTAGTCATAGCTTATTTACCCCCCTGGCACTGTAAAAAGAAAAGAGACTCAACTTTTCATTCACAAATCTGGGTCTATCCGTTATATTATTGCTGATCAGCTCCCTGACAAGGGAAAGACGGGCCAGGCTCTAGAGAAGGACCCTGGAGGTCTCTGCCGGATGAGCCCGAGGGGAACCCTGATGGTTAAGAGCAAGGGCGGGGGGGGAAAGGGGAGTGGCACGGTATCCCGATCTCCCAAATTAGGAGGGCTCACTCTGTGGCTACCTGGCCTCTTTTCCTGCGTGCATTGCCCCCCATTGTGAGGTGGCTGAGGATAGCTACAGCAGAGCCCACCATGCACAACGCCGGCTGGGGTATGGCATGCACCTGACCCAGGAAATGCTCGGTGGCTTCACACAGCAGTGAGGTCAGTGGTTATGTTCCTGTGTGACAGCACAAAACCATCTCTGAGCTGCTCTGTCCTTCACAGGCGTGTAACGAATTCACCACACACGTGATGAACCTTCTCCGAGAACAGAGTCGGACACGTCCCATTTCTCCCAAGGAGATCGAAAGGATGGTGGGCATCATCCATCGAAAATTCAGCTCCATCCAGATGCAGCTCAAACAAAGCACTTGTGAAGCAGTAATGATTCTGAGATCAAGGTTCCTTGACGCCAGGTACGTGAGAGGACAGTTTTGCTGCTGCTTTCATTCAGGCAGTGTTTACTGACATGCTCCAGGGTGTGTGTTGATTCACCCCAGGCCATGCCTCTGCCCTTGGGAGGCAGTTCACAGTGCTGTTCATCCACTCCATGGCTGCTTCGGGAAGGGGAGGTTCCCTGCAGAACGCTTGCATGGAAATGCTGTGTCTTTTTAACATGTTTAGTATAAGGGTTAAACACTTCACTTCAATTCATCTGCCAGAACACATCTCAAAGCTGTACAGGACCCAGGTAAGGGCTGTGATGGGCACCCTGGCAGATATTTGAACAGTTCCAGGGTAAGGTAGCCATGGCGCAGGGTGGGTGTTTTAGAAACGTGGCTTGCAAAATATTGAAATCTGGTAACTGAGGAGTTAATTATCTCACAACCTCTGCACACAGCCTAAGTAAGGCTGAGCCGAGGTTAGGGTCTGTGTCCTTGCTGACTAGATGTGCCTGGTTGATGTTGTTTATAAAGGGCCAGATTCTGCTGGCCTTGCTCCCACTGGGGTGTCCTTTGGACTTTACCACGCAAAAGGATGATAGACTCAGGCTGTGAACTTGCACCAGCGAAGCTAGTCAGAGTCAGCGTGTAGCAGTCTGGTGGGGTCTCCGGAGTACAGTGCTGCTCCCAGCAGACAGGGCGCTTCTAAAGCTCTCTGGGTCTTTCCCAGGCCTGGGGAACTCTTTCTTTGCTCAGGTTTCAGAGTGGTAGCCATGCTAGTCTGTATCAGGAAAAACAACGAGGAGTCCTTGTGGCACCTGAGAGACTAACCAATTTATTTGGGCATAAGCTTTCGTGGGCTAGAATCCACTTCATCAGATGCATGCAGTGAAAAATACAGGTGCAGGTATAAATACATGAAAGGATGGGGGTTGCTTTACCAAGTGTGAGGTCAGTCTAACGAGACATTTCAATTGATAGCAGTAATGGTGAGGAAATCCAGGGAGTGCTTGATGGCTGCCCAGCATATGCAAGGGGTAGGACAGTGCATCTGCCTGTCTCTCCATGGAGACATCACCAAGTACTTCAGGGAACAACATCCAGGCGCAGGACGACAGTGGGTACTTGAGAGAGGGTGAGGCTGGACAGAGGAGCTGAGCAATGCAATGCCTGCTGATCTCGAGTGCCAGCTTTCTCCACACGATGGTGCAACAACAGAAACAGACAGACTGAAATTACAAGCGGTTTATGGAAACAATTAGGTTTCTTTTGAACCACAGAGCAGGCTGCATTAGTGACCACAGGTGTCATTCCTTCCTGGAGAGCTGCACTAATGCAGATTACAGGGACCTATAGCAATTAGGTTCCCTGAGATGTATGGTATAGGAGAGGAAACTGAGCAAAACCCTTGGAGCCCAAAGTACTGAGCAGAATCCTAGCAATGCCTCCCTGTAGCTAGTACTGTGCACCTTACACCTGAAAGCTGTTAGGAGCTAAACAAGAATGAAATAATTTCACTAACGAGAAGGTCACTGGCAGGTGTGGCAAATTAGGGTAATTACAAACAGTTGGGGAAATGTCTGCAGCCAGGTAAAGCTTGGAGATGCACATTTGAAAGTGATTTCTTTACAAGGAAGGAAGGTAAACAAGGCCAAATGAGCGGAAGCCCAGTAATGAGATAAAGACAGCTCTGGGGAGAGTCTGCCTGCGCCGGGGCCTGCGGGAGGGAGTAACAGAGCCGTGCAGATGGGACCGAGAGCGGGGGCGTTGACGCTCTGCTGCACGCTGGCCTGAGGCACCGGCATTCAGATTGCAAGCAGCCCTGAGGGGAAGAGAACTTTGAAGAAAATGTTCAATGGGTCCTTTCCAAAGAGTGTGCTGAGAAAAACCACTCCGCTGGGTGGAAGGGGAAGACTGGAGCCATGCAAATGGTGGGGTTTGGATTCCTCTGTTCCACAGGCCCTCCCCGCACACTGGGAAGGGAGCACAGGGCCTTCTAATCGAGGGGGAAAAGGCCAGTCCAATGTCCTGCTCCCCTGCCTAGTCCTGCTCTCAGCTCACCTCGCTCACATTTCCTGGGTAATTGGACAGGCTGGCGCATGTGCCAGGACAGCACACTTCAGGACAAATCTCTGTCTCTCAAGCCTAGGCCCTGGAGGAAGGAGACGAGAGCTCTGCTTGAGTATCGCGCCCTGTGCTGCACACTAGGACTCACTGATGCCATTCAGACATATCCCATTGTAAGATAACGTGGAGTCAGACCACCCCAGGGACCACCGGAGAGCAACGTTCTCTTAGTCCCTTTGCATGGCCAGGGACCACCAGAGAGCACCGTTCTCTTAGTCCCTTCGCATGGCCGGAGAGCACTGGAGAGCACCATTCTCTTAGTCCCTTCGCACGGCCAGTGAGCACCATTCTCTTAGTCCCTTCGCACGGCCAGGGAGCTCTGCTGGATGGTGCACAGTGGGGTAGAGGCACCAACCACACACTTCCTGGCCCCCTTTGAACTTTCTCCTCACCGCGTGCCCATGGAGGGGCCCTAATGTTCTGGTGGTTAAAGGGTGAGAGATTCATGCTCCTGTTTCCAGCAAAGAGCTGGTAATTACAGGCTAATAGCCTCCAGTTCCAGATCTGTAACTTCCTGGAGAACAGGTTGGTTCCTGCATGCGAGACTGGTGCTGCCCCGCGGGCTCTGCACTGCCCGCCTCGAGCCATGGTTTGCTTCTCGCTGTATGATTTTCCCCCACTGCACCCATTGCCATGGTTCTTGGGGTGCCCCGAACGAGGCGGGCCCAGCTAAGGGTGACGTACTGCAGCCAGAGGCAGCGTAGTGACATTACACTGAGCAAAAGCTGAATAACTCTGTCGTTCAAATGGTCAAGGAAGGCAATGTCTGAGAATCGACATGTCATGGCAGTGACTGTAAACTCTTCGCCATGGTGCCGAGAAGAACTTGGGGTGGGTCAGATCATGATGTCATGGAAGTCAATGGCAAAACTCCCCTTGATGTGACTGGGGAAAGGGGCAGGGCCCGTGTGTGTATTGTAACATGCCAGTGAGATACAGTTCTCAGCTGAGTGAAAAGTGTGTTGCATACAGACTGGTATGTATTTAGGAAGTAAAGGAGGTTTAATCCTGAACAGAGCCTCCTGTAGACTTCTGTTAACACCTGTACCAGCAATGGATTTCTTTCCTCATTTCAGACGGAAAAGGCGTAACTTCAGTAAACAAGCCACAGAAATCTTGAACGAGTATTTTTACTCCCACCTCAGTAATCCCTACCCCAGTGAAGAAGCCAAAGAGGAGCTGGCAAAGAAATGCAGCATCACAGTATCACAGGTAAGACAAGGCTCATGTCGTCAGCATTGCCATCACCTGCCAGTGCCATCCCTTGCCTGGCAGGGCTGAGCCCTCTTAAGATTTGAGAATACGACACGAAGTAGACATGTCTACCCCAGTGATCACTCATGGTTTTGACCAGACACACCTTCCGTAGAGTGCGGCTCCTTTCCTTGGAAAGCAAACATGTTTCACAGACCTGTGGAGGGTAAGGGGTAACATTTGCATAGGTGCAGGGAGTAGCGAGTGCAGAGCATGCCTGGCTCTGATCAGTGTCTGCTGGCTCTAATGTATAGGTCTATCCAGATGGATACTGTTGCTTTGCTGAGTCCCGGCTATGGGAATGAGGGAATTCAGTGGGAAAAGGCTCTCTATCCATGCAGTGCCTGGCTCCTCTGCGTATCTGCCCACCCACACGCCAGTCTGTGCCTTTTCTCTCTTGTCTCAGCTACAGTGGAAGATGCATTCCAATGTCCTTTGAAAGCTCTCCAGGCAATCCAGTAGCCCTTGCCCAATACCCTCTTTTGTGAACATAAAAGTTAATGTCCCTGAAACATACATGTAAAAAGGTGGCAGATAGATGGGAAATGTGATTGTAAGCTCTTTGGGGCAGGAGTCATGAGTTTCTTTTGGGCCTATGAAGAGCCTGGCTTACTTTAGGGTGCAATAAAATGAATAAATACAATTAATACATGTAACCAGCTATTCAGCAGTACATCCTATACAATCTGTGCATGCCGATCAGATCCTTAGATAGTTCATCTCTCATTGTCAGCTATCCATTCCTTAAAACTTAATGTTAATTCAGTGAAAGGCCAGTTTATTGACAAATATATAATTATCTTTATGGATCAGCTTTTCTCTGATTTGTTGAAGCCTTTTAAGAAGGCTCTTCTCTAGCCCAATCAGAATCCAACTTTTCAATCACAGTACAGTGACAATTATTGCTGCATTGCAGCAAAGTGTATTAGGCAAAGTGATTCCCTCCGTTCAGTCAGTTGGTCTGTCAGCAACGTCATGCAATAAAATAGGGGACCAGAAACAGTGTCTCCTGCCCCAGAAACAAATATCTCTGCTGTGCCAGGATTCTGCTTCCTAGACAAGCCAGACTGTATCTAACCGCTCGAGACTGTTCTCCTGCAATGACTTTCCAATCATGGACACACTTACACAGAGCTTTCATTTACTCTTTACTGCACCAGCCATTTTAAAAAGAAAAGTAATACTTTGTTTTTATGGCATGTACATTTGGTAGAGCACCAGAATCCTCTCAGCAAGGCTGGCCCCTGTATTTTGGGAAAAGTTGGGACTTGGCTCTCAGGAAAGTAAGTGGAAACAATAGTTTCTAAATTTTACAGCAAGTCTGTCTCTTACTACTGAAGGCTGAGATGCCAACTCCCTCTAGTTCCAATCAGCTTTGCTTATCAATATTTCAAGTCATTATAAATTTAAAGGAGCAATGCCTGAGGTTAATGTGTTAAGTATTAATGATTGCAGGCTCCGGAATTGGCATTATTAGCGACATAACCTCTGGATCAACCTTTAGCTTTATAATTAAGACACGATTTGAGATTTAGTTTACAGGTCTCCAGTGAAACTGTGGCATTTTCAGATGCTTTATGGTAGATTTAAGTAGGAACCTAGTCTAAAAAAACCACCCAACTCTATAATGTGTAGTAATTCTTAGTTGACATTGGATACACCAGAAGAAATCCAAGACTCAGAAAACCACATTACTAGCCTTTGTCTTTGTCCCCATTTTGCTCTGAAAACTTTCTAAATTAAGGAAAACTTTACCTTGCCGGCGTCTGTAGAAAGACTCTTCAGGTTCTCATTTCCCCGTCCTTGTTCTCTGACCCTCTACTGCTGCCGAGAGCCCTGCATGCTTCTAAACCAGCGAGGTTCTGCTGTGTGATGGCAAGGACATGCCTGGGGTGTGTTTCCTCTGTGTGCGACCCCCAACACCAAACCCATTCACTCAGGCATAGCACAGGACTGGGATTTGCCCTTTGGTTATTTCCTGGCATCAAAATACTGAATGGCTAATGGCTGATCTTAGTATCGCTCTGCAGATCTCCACTGGAGCCTGTTGCCTTGGCTCCACTGGACAAACTAAATGCCGCAGGGCACGTGGAGCTTGCACTCCACTTGGTTTGGAGTCTGAAAGTTTGCTACTAGTCTCAGGCCTTCTGGCTCCGAAGGCAGCGTAGGCTAGTGCCATTGATAGAAACTAATTAGACTTTGTGATTAAGAGTCAGTTTTAAAAATCTATTAACATAAGCAGAAGCCAGCGAAATGGGTAGTCAGAAGAGCACTGGCTATTGATTATCAAGTTTCAGAGACTATTTCTGCTAACCATCAGGGTTTCTTCAGCTCCGCTGGCAGAATAGAAATAGTGACAGACATTGGGGTGCAGAGCGAGGCAGATTTGTTAAAGAGCTAGGATGTGTCCATGCAAGGCTGGAGAACTGCGTATGGCGGAGGAGGAGTTAATGTGCCCAGAACAAGGGAAGTGGGTTTGAGAAGACTGGACACCCCTGTGGCGGATGAAGGGCTAGGTCTAGGGAATGAGGAGCTTGGGAAGCCATTCACTGACAGGTTCTGTGTTAATAGATTTGATTGCTTTGCTTTTTCTTGTTTTTAATTGGAAAAGGGCTTTTGATAAGATTTAACAGAATCCAGTGCAAACTAAAATATAAAAACGGATACGTAGCCCCCCAAATGCGGTGGCAATGGGAGCCTAGAACCTGAAGCTAGGTCTGTCTACTGGATGTTTTATACTAGCAGGCATCAGTTGCTCCTCTAACCCATTAGGAAGCCTGGCAGGATTTGAGCATAGCTTGTGCCTTGGCCCATTTGGCGTCTTCTGTAACGCTGTTTTAATAGACCTGAGTTTTGAGAAGTCCATGGGAGCTTTGCCTTCGCCTTCAGTAGTTTCAGTATCGGGGCCCCGGTCAGCAGTTAGAGCCTGCTGAGTTTAGCATAAATGGGGAGGAAATGCTCCCAACAGTGGAAGTTTTTCATTTGAAAACTTGCAATACTGGGATTGGTGTGTGTGTGTGTGTGTGTGTGTGTCTAACGTTCCTGAGCTCTTTGCAGATCTAATGCCCGGGTAAAAAGGAAGATGTGGTGGCTGTTGTATCCTTAGATTTTCAGAGGCATTTGGTAGGATTGCATATGAAAGATCATTCACTCGGGGCCTGATCCAAAGCTCACTGAAGTCAATTGAAGGTCCCCTAGTGACTACAGCAGGTTTTGGTTTGGGAGCTAGAGCAGCAAGGAAAGGGTTAACACTGGGATTAGAAGTACATTAAAATGGTTCATAATATGTTGTGTAAATGGTAGTTTTTCTAACTGGAGGAATGTTCGTGATACACTAGATCGGGTACTATGGGGCCTCTCTTCTGTGAAGTTATGGGTGGGTCAGATAAGAATATCAGATGCAAGAGATCAAAGGCTTACGATGGAACAAAAACAGATGTGCAGAAGGTGTCATTAAAAAGCACAGACGTCACTATTGTAGCTACGCTTCCGGTTCCGTAGAATCAACAGGATCTTTCCACGTGGGGTCCTGCAATGGCGGCTCCCAGCAGGGCAGGACGGCGGGTGGGAATGGAGACCTGTAGAAATAGTAAAAAAAACGAGGCACCTTGTGGCACCTTAGAGATTAACACATTTATTTAGGCATAAGCTGTCGTGGGCAAGAACCCACTTCATCAGATGCATGAAGTGAAAAATACAGGAGCAGGTATAAATACAAGAAAGGATGGGGGTTGCTTTACCAAGTGTGAGGTCAGTCTAAATCAATTAACAGCAGAATACCAAGGGAGGAAAAATAACTTTTGAAGTTGTAAGAGAGTGGCCCATTACAGACAGTTGACAAGAAGGTCTGAGTAACAGTAGGGAGAAATTAGTATTGGGGAAATTAAGTTTAGGTTTTCTAATGATCCAACCACTCCGTCTTTATTCAGGCCTAATCTGATGGTATCCAGTTTGCAAATTAATTCCAGTTCTGCATCTTCACATTCGAGTCTGTTTTTGAAGGTTTTTTGTTGAAGAATTGCCACTTTTAGGTCTGTTATTGAGTGACAGAGAGATTGAAGTGTTCTCCTACTGGTTTTTGAATGTTATGATTCCTGATGTCAGGTTTGTGTCCATTTATTCAGACTAACACGACTACCAATGAAACCTATAGAAATAGTGTCTCTGTGTTTCAGTGATAGCGGTTATGCTCCCAATAAAGAGTTAATCAGCTTCTGGGAGTGGGATTTTTTTGTAGGGGATGATTTAGCTCAGATGTGGAAAACTGAGTTTAATGAGGAAATGTAAAACCAGTGGCCTGCAGAGAATAAACCCAAATAGAGAGAACGCAACTCCAGGGACCCATCATTCGGGATAGTGAACAGACAGGGACTGTAGAATGGGTGAGAGACCATCCCTGAAGCCGTCTGCACAGGGTGTGGCTTTAGTAACAGTGGCCAATGAGATCCTGGTCTGCATCGGCAGAGGAAATGACTATGATTGGGAGCACAAGATCTGGCTGGACCTCACCTGAGTGAGCCCTCCACTTGGGGGAATATTTCTGTTGGCAGCAGGGCCACCCAGAGGATTCAGGGGGCCTGGAGCAAAGCAATTTCGGGAGCCCCTTCCATAAAAAAAAGTTGCCATACTATAGAATACTATATTCTCGTGGGGGCCTGGGGCAAATTGCCCCACTTGCCCCCCCTCTGGGCAGCCCTGGTTGGCAGATATTATTGCCATAAGCAGGGTGCAGCATAGGGCCACAGACGGGGCGGCAGGTTTAATCAGTGTTGAAAGTCTGCCCAGGTTGGGTTTATTTTCACTGGGATACGAAAAGGGACCCTGAAGTAGAGAGGGAGACACTGCTCTCGTGGAAGGCAGCAAAAGCCAGAGGATGCATCCAGAAATCCAGGGTAAATTTGGCAATCCATTTAGCAAACTGGAAGGAGTAGCACACCCACGGGGTAAGTAATGGCATCAAAGGAAGTGACTGAATGGGTCTGAGAGGTCTCCTGACCATTTTACGGGAAGAGGGGAGTTGAAATAACTGGAGATTGGGTTGAGATAAACATAAAGATCACAGGCCTGTGGGGACCAGAGGTCTTCCCTTGACCAGGAATCTGTGTCCCCTTAAATGAAAAGCAAATGCCACATTGCAGGAAGAGTCCCTTGTTTTTTTCCAGCAGCTGAGAGAGGAACTATTTTCAAGTAATGGGAGAGTGAATCTCATGAGAGTCAGAAGTTTGGTTTGGATGCTAATCCAGACTTCTTGAGTCTGCAGACAAGCTGGAAATGTCACAGGGCTTTTGCTGCAAACCTTCTGAGCACCCCTGAGTCTGGTCATTAGAGGGGTACCAAGAGACCAGTGCACCAGTGCTCCCACTCCCAGTACTGCCTGTGCCCAGGAAGTGCAAGGGGGGGGTGGAATGAAGAATACATGTTAGAAATCCGCTTTGATTTTACCCAGCTGGGTTCAGCCACTGCTTGTAACCTCGCCCACTGCCAGTCCCTGTAACTCTTCCTTGGGAATGCCGTAGGCGGGTTCCAGGGTCCAGGAGAGGAAGGAACATTTTCTCACTTAAACATTTAATTCAGAGTTCGACGCTGCCCCTTTCAGCAAGTAGCTTCCCAGACTACACTGCTCGCTGTAAATCATGTGGCTGGTGGAGCTTCCCTGAGCTGCAAACAGGGCCGGCTGCAGGCACCAGCTCAGCAAGCAGGTGCTCGGGGCGGCCAAGGGGAAGGGGCGGCAGGTCGGGCTCTTCGGCGGCGGGTCCCTCGGTCCCTCTCGGAGGGAAGGACCTGCCGCCGAATTGCCACCGAAGAAGAAAGCGGCGCGGTAGAGCTGCCGCTGATCGCGATCGCAGCTTTTTTTTTTTCTTCTTCTTCTGCCACTTGGGGCGGCAAAAACCCTGGAGCCAGCCCTGGCTGCAAAAACAGTGGATTAGGCTCCCAGATACATTTAGGTGCAGATGGGAGATAAATGGTTTCAGGTTTGATATCAGTGTATAAAATAATATGTAGAACAAGTTTTTCAAGAAATACATAAATACAAAAATGAAATTGTATTAGGTGTTAGTGTTCATAGTTCAAGAGTGTGGGAAAGGTAATTTAGAAAAAAGTGTCCTTAGCAGAGAATCTCGTCAGCTGTAATTTAGAACTATCTGATCAGCATATGTTCGGGGGAGATAAACGATCATCTGTTCTTTACCTACGCTGGCTGCAAAGCTGATGTTCTATACTGTTCAGATGAGCCTCTTTCAGGTGTCATGAACACCAATCAGTCTATCAGACACACTGTAGAAAGGGCATAGTCGTTGGTGAAAGCAGGTCAGTGGATTATGGCAGTAAAATTTTTACTGCTTCAAACAAAAGAAAAATATGCTTGACAAGAATGTATATTTAAAATAAAAACTGAATCAATGTAAACACAAAGGAATCGAAAGCCAGCTTTTGCATTCTGCTTAAACAGATTTTTATTTTATTTTATCTTTTGCAAACACATTATAATTAAGAGCCAGGGATTTATGGGCTCCTATCCCTGCCTTCAAATTGGATGCAAATAAATGTAAATAAAAAAGGTGAATATGAAAAAAGTGTTTCTAGAGGTAGAAATATGAAACTATTAACCATGCAACATGCACCATAAATACTCCACATGTAATTTCAAAATTTCATAATCCGTTACATTTAATTAGGCACAGTACATGAAGTGTGCACTGCCAATAAGCACGTGGAAACACAATGGAAAATATTTTGTGCTTTGTGGTGCATAAATGTTCAGTTTACTAATTTCAGTAATGACACTTCACTGTCAGCTGCGTCTTTCACAGAACAAACGCTGACCTGTCCTGTGGAAATAGCATGTGCAGGGAAGCAAGGCAGGCCCACGCCGTACCAAACCCTGCAGTTATGCATCTTGATGATTTAAGTAATAATTTATTGTCTTTTTTATTTAACATTGTAATTAACATGATAAATAAGTGCAACAGTATTGTTTGAAATGTAATATACAATTAAGCCCAATTAATTAATTGGCCTTCCGTGATCAGGAGGAGAAAGATGTTCATTGTTTTTTTTTTATGTGAAGAGAGAGTTTGTTTTAATGAAAAATGTGCTGCTAAGTAGCTTATGTTTGAGACAACTTGCAACAGTTTGGGAAACTGCAAAGTCTGGAGAGCCAGGAGGTGCTAGGTTTCCCAACCTGCTGCATCACTAGCCACCTGGACACCCCAGCCTGAGAACATTTGTTTTTTGTTTGTACCACTTCTCTGCTGGCCCTCAGCCAGGTGCTCGAGCGCTCACCATTTGAGAAGCGCATCCTCTGCTTCGGAGCTTGGTGTTTCTTCATGATTACTTCATTCTCTAATAATATCATCTAGCCCTGCATCTGCAGATTTCAGAGGAGTCCGGCGCCATTATCCCCATTTTTGAGATGGTGAAACTGAGCCACGGAGAGGGGAAATGACCTGCCCACAGTCACGCAGCAGGCCGGTGGCACAGGCAAAACTAGAATGCAGGTCTCCTGGATTCCAATCTGGTGCGCAATCTGGCCGGCCACACAATTTTACCAGGCATGGAGAGGAGGGCAGGTCTACAGCCCTCCTCCCCACATTGTCCCCTGTGGAGGGGGAACAGAGGACGGTGTTGACCAGCCTGTAATCAGTGGTGGCTTTCTATGGGCTAGCCCTGCTTCTGCAACTCTCCTGATCTCTACCCTGTACCATTAAATACTGCCTGTACCTGGGCCTGTCCCAGGGCTCATCCTGCCAAGACTTGAGCTGGTAACCGAAGCCGTCATGCTGCTGTGTAACAGTTACTGCCGCTCGTTGCAGGGGTGAGACATAGAGCTTCGAATGGTATAGATCCCTGATAACCTTCACGGGGAGCTCATTGCATGGAGCCACTGTTCCTGTGCGAGCCCACTGCTCTGAGGTGGTCATTAAAAGAAGGTGAAGAGAGTAATTCTGGCGACCAGGAACGTCTTAGCAGTGTCATAAACGAAGTCTAAAATATACCCCCTTCCAGAAGAGCACAGAGGGTTGCAATATGGAAACTCCTGATTTCAGACTAAGCTGTGGAGTACTTCATGCACCTACCTGCTCAGCCGAATGGTTCTCTCATCTTAAACTGAAATGTTTACTGATCTCCCCACATCACGAGCACCTCCAGCACTGGGTGCCCACCTGTATGGACAGACACCCCCACGTGGCACTGGAGTATCCGCTGTTCTGAGTGCAGGGAGATAAGGAAGCCATTTGTGTTACGTGGAGCAGCGAATGGGAATTTTTAATGGTCTCACTGGATAGGAAAACCTTTATTCACTCATTGGAAACAATTTCATACATGTCATGGGATTCTCCTCCCTGGGTCAGTGATTCCCGGATACCACAGCACAGATCCAAAGTGCTCAAACTTTCCTCTGTTCCTAATATCCACTGACATGTTTGTCCATGAGTCACTGTCAGGCCTTTCAAGCAAACTTTGAATGAATGTTTCCTGTAGCAGGTGCCTGCTGCTTTGAAAGTGCCTCCCCCTCCTCCAAATAGGCTGAGACAGGGAGCATGAGACTGCAGTCAGGGCCTTATTAAGGCATAGCCACTCTGTGTCCACGAGTAGGGCCCCAGCTCCTGGAGTCAAGTGATTATGTCAGAATCTCAGATGTCATGTAACGAAATGAAGTGAGGCTCTAGCCGTCACATTTGTAAAGCTTGAAAACACAAACCAAGCGTAACTGATGCAGACGCCTGCCTGAGTCTGAAGACTGCCTGAAACTATAGCTCTGCGAGGTGTGAACTGCTGCATGGGTGTTAACTCCCAAATCCCCTGTTCTGAAAGAGGCCTCCCGCCACCCCCTGACCACCCGGTGCCAGTGAGAGCCTGGTGTGGGGCTACCCAGGTGGAGTCACAGCAGCTCCCACGCTGGGGTGTGCTGCCAGAACTGACTAGGCAGCGTGCTGTGGACAACTGATGCTGCCATTGGGGGCTCTCTCGGTCAGTGCTGGAGTTCTGCTTCCAGGGATCACCCGCCGGATCTCTGCTGCTCCTACTACCAGCCTCCAAGGGTTCAGCTGCAGGTCAGGGTTTTCCAACCTCTCCTAAATCCAGACCCTGCTCCAGTGGGAGCTGGAAAACAGCCCAGGTGTGCTAGGAAAAGCTGCAGCCAGGAGGGACCCGGCACAGGGGTGCAGCCTATGTGCCACATGTGCTTTCCCATGGGGTGGGAGGCAGATAGTCACTGAGCTGGAGGGAGAAGAGTCAAACCCTGATTCCGGCGGGAGCTGCAGGTGCTCAAGTCCCGAGTGAGCCCTGGGAATAACACAGCTGACCCAGACAAACACGAGCACCAGGAAGCCAGCCGAAAGCCTGGCTAAGAGAGAGCCCTGGCCTGTACGGCCCTCCGAGCCTGTGCGCATCCGCCACCACCAAGGGCCTGCCTGGAAACAATGAAATCACAGCAGCTGGAGGCAAGTGGGAGCAGGGCCCAATTATCGCCATGCTCAGAGCTGACGTGCCTACTCGTATTCACTTGCTCACCCCCCTGGACCCTCCCTTGTTCTGTCCACATGTCAGTTTGTCCATGTGTGGCCAAGACCTTGGTTTATTAGCGTCTCTAGACTGCAAGCACCTGACTCCACTACAGCTCAACTGCAAATCTATTTGATGAAGGATTTTCTAAAACAATCCGTGGGTGGGCTTGGCGAGATATATACATGAATTCTGATTTTAGTGTCAGAAACAGACTTTTCTGGAGGTGACCGGTGAAACCCTAACCCAAGTGTTGAGCGCAGATTTTAATTTGAGAAATAGTTTAACATTTTTTTAGATATTCATTTAGATGTGGTATGCAGGTTAAACATAACGTATGATCACTGCTCCTTTCATTGCTTCCAATTAAACCTTGCTTGTTAGTTTAACCTCTAGGTAATCCCATCAAACAATTGATGTCAAGGAAACACTGCCCACAGTGGCTTTGGATGAGTGGCCATTAATTTTAATTGCCTTGATATTAAAGATTAAGAAGTATTGGGACTAGCAGAATGGAAACGATCTGATGTCAAGCAAATCCACTCGCTGAGGCTTCCCCAGGCTGCTGGTGATATTAAAATTTTACTGTGAGAATTAAATAAACCTTTATTAGTGATGGCTGTTGTTTGATTGGTCCAGAGGTGGGCATAAACAGAGGGTTCTTACACATCCTCGGACAATATCGTTGATGTACAGAGATTCCTCAATTATGAAACCGTTAATAAAGCTGTAATCTGATTGTCTACAATAATTATTTGCTGGGTTTCATTAATGTATTATTGCTTCCCTGACTGACAAGGTAATATTAAGTGCAATATATAGAATACAATGGAGTATTGTCCAGGGAAAAGAAAGTATAAGGCACACTTTCCTTATTACATTTAAAGCTGGAGGCTTTTCATTAATTATCTTAAATTCCCGCTGTATGGTATATAATTTTGGCATTTTTAAAATCTCCTCCCTATAACCAGGTTGCCTTATCAAGCTATACGATACAGCTGTGTTCTGCTTGTTCCATGTGTTGTCCTTTTAAATGGAATAGCATTTGAGAGCTATAGTCACTTGTATCCATATCCTACAGCGTGGAAGGCAGAAGTACAATTCCTGGTGATTTCTGTTTCTTTTTATGAAAGGGAAGGAGCTGTGCAGGGTTCCTGTGTCTGTACAGAAGGGTGCTATTTCCTTTGTGTCAAGGGATGTTCCACATGGTTATTTAAAAACAAACAAACAAAACCAAGCGCAGCATCAGCTGATGGTCATGACTCCATATCTGGTATCATGGAAACAGGAGTTAGAAGTTTAAGGCACCGCTCCAAGATCCATTGATGTCAGTTAAAAGACTCACGTTGATTTCAGTGGGTGTTGGACTCTGTTGGACCGTGGGCCCCTAGCAAGTGAATGGAAATAAAAAACAGACCTGACTGCAGTCCGTATGATTCATGGAAAGGCAGGCAGGAGAAGGCATGCATCTAGGGACACAGCAGAGACCACCAAACCAGCCTTTGTGACCCACGAGGCCCTGTGTTTGTCACGTAACTCCATCCCCGTCCTTACAGGGTTTGCTCTGAAAAGACCTTCTTCTAAAACAGACTCAGCCTTGGCCAAAAATGGAAAATTGGTAGATTTCTGTTTATCGGTAACTGTTGTTTTCTGAAAGTCATCGTTAATAGGACAAAAATTCTTGTTCCCTACCCAGGGAATATCTTCCTTTACGAGAGTGCTGATGACTGTGAATTCAGCTGGTTGGATTTTGAGTATCTTTCTGTTGTGCATAGGCCTCCAAATAGCAGTCAGACTTGCAGTCACTACTGATGGGGCTTAGATGTGGACAAAGACCAGGAGTGAAATTTCTACTTGTTATTGCTAGTCTGGCTTTCCCTCCAAGGGAAGGGCGGGAGTTTGGGCTTGTGCTTAAGGTAGCAGACTAGGTTTCAAGAGACCCTAATTCAATTCCCTGCTGGCCACAGACTGCCAGAGTGACCTGGGGGGAAAATTTCTCTGTGCCTCATTCCCATCTGTACAATGGGGGCAATAGTAATAAATACTCGCACCCTTTGCCTGTCTTGTCTGTTTGGAGCATAAGCTCTTGGGGCAGGGGCTGTCTCTAAGTGCAGGACAATGGGGCCCTGATTTTGTTCCAGACCTCTAGGCACTAGTGTCATAAAGTAATGATCATCTGAGAAATTTAGTTTTTGAATATGTTTTAAAATCATCAGACAGTGATAACTGTTGTTTATCTGTGACTATGAAGTTGCACTAATCCTTTCATAACTAAACAAAGGACATGCAGCGAGCCCGATGAGTACAAGGGGGTGAAGTCCAGAAGTTGAATGTTCTAAGTGAACATGGCAGTGTTCACGTCAGCTACTGCCATACAATCTTGTAAACTGCAGATTTCCATTGTTAGAGACCCGTTTCCTTTTAGAATTACATTGCAGGGTGTCGGCATGAATACAGTGCAAATAGCTTTGTTCATGGAACAAGGCATTTTCTTGATGGCACCGCATATGTAATGAACTGTGATTATTAATTAAGAACTTTATTCTAAAGGCTGAAATTAGAAATGTTTGTATGATTTCTCAATGGCTTTGTTTAAGCTGCTCCAGCCATGACCTTTGCATGGGTTAATAGTTAGAGCCTTATCAGCCATCTTGGCATCCATGCAGTATCTTCAAAGGGAGATGACAAAGCAACTTTTCATCCATTATTGATTTATATTGTTCCTTTCATTTTCAGCAGACCAAACACGACTCCAACTGTAGGGCTGCCAAGGTTGTTCCAGCCCAAAAATAAAGAACAATTGCATTCGTTTCCAGCTCTCTCTGTCTTTCACTTAATCAAATGTTACCTTTACCTCCCTTCAGTGGTTCTAGTGTTCATTTGCTTGACAAATGCCTTGTTGTTAACAGTAGGCAAAACCATGCTAACTGCACAGCAAACTCCAAGATGCACGTTGTCATAAGAGTAACCCCTTGTGTATTAGTTTTGCCAAGAGACAAACTGAACCATGTCATGCTCATATCTATAATAATACTCAACTGATCCTTGATTATTGCTTAGTTAGTCTGAGTACCTAGCGGATATTCGATTGAAGGCTGGGGATTGTGTATTTTTGATGGACCCAAACTTGACATTTGGAAGCGATCACACCTCTTCCTGCTGAACGCTATTAGAGGCTTGACTATTTTTCCCTTTTTCTCCTCCCAACCAATAGGTATCCAACTGGTTTGGCAATAAGAGAATCAGGTACAAGAAGAATATAGGGAAGTTTCAGGAAGAAGCCAATCTTTATGCTGCAAAAACAGCTGTGACTGCAGCACATGCCGTGGCAGCAGCTGTCCAGAATAACCAGACAAACTCCCCCACCACACCAAACTCTGGTACGTACCAGGAGCCTTTTCATTCACCCAGCCCAGTAAATGAAAACATCCTGAAAAGCCAAGTGGGAAGGATTTGCAGTGAATTTGGTTTGGTTCAGAATGTCCAGACTTAGCCGTGGCATCATGTAAGAGTGTAGAGTGGGATTTCTAAGAAATGTCGGGTGTTGGTTTAACCACCCCATTAACGTCAATGGTAGAATGCCAGTTGACTTCAGTGGGAATGGAGTCAGGCTAATGCTGAGCACTTTTGAGAAGTCACGGCCAGTGTCAGCTTCTTGGCAGTTTCCTTGTCCCGTAGCTGTTTCCGCAGTGTTTTCTCCCCCAGTTAAAGAAGAAGTCAGGCAGAGCTCCATGGCTGTTCAACACAGTGTTGAAGGCTTGAAATGTTGAGTGACGAATGAAATGGTGTAGAGGGGAATATTTACATTCTGCTGTACACTAATTGGACTTTAAATGCTGGGCTGCTTGAAATGAATTAATAGTGTATATAAAACATATATCTGAGGTAGACGTTTGGTTTAGGGTTCCATTGTCACCTGTTCATTTACAGTCTTTTAGAAATTTCTTACTAATGTGTTGTCTGCATATTGTAGAGCAGTTGTTCTCAACCTCTCCAGACGACTGTACCCCTTTCAGGGCTCTGATTTGTCTTGCATACCCCCCAAGTTTCACCTCACTTAAAAACTACTTGCTTACAAAATCAGACATTAAAATACAATAGTGTCCCAGCCACACTGTTACTGAAAAATTGCTGACTTTCTCATTTTTACCATATAATAATAAAATAAATAAATTAGACTATAACTTTTGTACTTACATTTCAGTGTATAGTACATAGGGCAGAACAAACAAGTCAGTGTCTGTATGAAATTGTAGTTTGTTCTGACTTCACTAGTGCTTTTTATGTAGCCTGTTGTAAAACTAGGCAAATCTCTAGATGAGTTGATGTACCCCCTGCAAGACCTCTGCGTGCCCCCAGGGGTATGCGTAGCCCTAGTTGAGAACTATGGTTGTAGAGATAAGCACTGAGCTAGGAGCCCATAAGGGGAAGGAGTTCTGTTGGGACCAGACAGCAAAGGTCTCCACCAAAGTAGTGATGTCTCTGATTCTTATTTACAGCTAAAGTTTTGCTGTAAGTTAACTGTAGAGAATGTTTTAAAAATGTACTATGGAAATATTCTCTGTGGAAAGAAAGTAAGTGCGGGGGGGGGGGGGGGGGGGAGATTTTCTTACTTTGATAGCAAAAAATCAACTTAATAGGCAATTACCAGCCATTTTCTTCCCAAGGAGACATTAAACACACACTCAGAATAAGTTTTTTTCTCAGAGAATTTAGCAGTAGCACCTAATGGTAAAGAATTCCACCAGAGAAAAGCACTCTGTTTTAAATACATCCTACTGTACAGTGAGTTGCTCTTCCACATGGAGAGCTAGACTTCGGGTTGTGCTGCTTTTCTGTACCTCCTAGGGCAATCGTCTACCATGACAGTTAATGTGAGGGAACGGAGTGGTAGCAATGGTGTTTAAAAAGGAGCTCATGGGCACAGAGTGTCAGAAGAGGCCTTGATCTTGCTGCTTGATTCGGTTTGTGCCTAGGAATCTCCATCCAAAGTGCTTCTCACAGGTGCAATGGCTGCCAACCAGTACTGTATCCTTAGCCATGTGGCTCACAGTCTAGCTCTGTGTCACTGGTAATTTGCCTTTGTTTTAGGTCATGAAACTTATTCTCTGTTATGCACTACCTTTCCTCCTTGTTTCCTTTTCTTCTTCATCTTCCCCTGCCTTGAGGGCTTTGGGGTTATATATTTGTAGCTCTCTGTTATTCAGCTACTTAACTCTTTCCTTTCCAGGTTCTTCTGGTTCTTTTAACCTCCCAAATTCTGGGGACATGTTCATGAACATGCAGAGTCTGAATGGGGATTCTTACCAGGGGTCCCAAGTCGGAGCCAATGTGCAATCACAGGTAGGAGAAATGCCCCAAACTAGGGCCTTTCTAGCAGGGTAGGGTTTGGGCTAAAAATTCCACCTTACTCTGGCTCTAGTAAATGTTCTGTGCCTCACTGCAGAATTGAGGCTGCATATTCCTAAATGTGGCCTATTATTATCCTAGCATTGAATATAACAAATAAAGGAAAGAGTGATTTTTTTCTGATTGAAACTTTAAGCTTTGTGAATGCATTCGGCTCTGGCTTGAGCTCATGGAGTGGGACTGGGTGCATCTGACTTTCATAGATCTGTAAATTCTATCAATTTGCCTTTTTTTTTAAACACGTATTTGTTTCATTTTTGGGATAAAGGCCTTTTTAAAAAAAAAAATGTCAGAACATATCTAACTGAGCTATTAAAGAATGTTTCATTCTCAAGTGCGGTTCCAATCCATTCAGACAGAGCTAACTCCATATTTTATTCACAGTATATATGTCTATACATATACTTACATACGTGCAGACACATACATATGTATAGATATATACACCAGTTTGCTGCAGGCACTTAAGATGGACTTACCGGATGCATTGCTATGAGAAGGTTGTTGTTTGGCTGGTGTGAGAAACAAAGATGTATGGGTTTTAACATGCAAGGATTTGTTGAAATTCTGCCAGTCATTCTTGATGGATAAATTTGTCTTTCGTAGAAGATGCTAAACCCTTTTGGCGCACATCATTCAAAATGTTGCCTATTGTAAGTGATGATGTTTTAATGGATGTGGAATGATGAATTTTGTTTCCTCTTACTTAAAGGTGGATACCCTGCGTCATGTTATCAATCAGACGGGAGGGTACAGTGATGCCTTGGGAGGAGGTGCACTGTATAGTCCACACAATTTAAATGTGAGTACCCTTGGGAACAGTAGTTTGGAGAGCCATAGGCACGGTGTCAGGTAAATGCAGTCATTAATACACGCATTAATTACTCTTGCAATAGCTTTTTTATACTGCGTATTTGAGGTGGGGTGGGGGCAAACAGCCCTTTGTATAGCTACTTGTCTTAGTGAGGTGAGAGAAGATTCTGAGGAGCATAGACAGTTTGCAATTTTGTATTTTGTAGATGAGATACAAGTTAAAAGTAGTGAGCAGATGATGGTAAATCTAGAGACTATGGACCTGATCCTGGGAGGTGCTGAGTGCCCTAAACGCCCACTGAAATCCGTGGGAACTGAGGGTGCTCAGCACCTCTCTAGATTGGACCCTGTGATTGGCACACTGTGCCTATAAAAAAAGGCAGATACCTCCTACCCCACCCAGACAGATGCATGGATAAAGACAACTCAAGAGGAACCTCCCCATCTCAGTGGAGACTCCACTGGAAATCATTTCATCTTTGCATTTCCAACATGCTTCATTCACCCTGGCTTCATTGTTATTTATTTGTTTAGATTTTTTAAATGAAATTTAAAAAAACGATCTTAAGAGGAGGCTGGCATTTTCCGTCGCCCTCAAAGACGTTAAAATACCAGGGAGCTAATTCGATTGGAAGACAGCTTCTCTCCCCGTCCCATACTCACCACCTCACTTAACACTACCCATTGTTGGGAATAACTGTAGATTAGCCTATGGGCTGGTGAGCAATATCAGAGAGCCTGCAGAAAAGAATAGAGTTTGAGGAAATGGAGAAACAAAATGTGAAATACTGCAGCTAGGGTGAGAATTGGAGATTTCCCCCTTTTTTAGGGTTTCCGCTTGCTGTAAGAGTAAATATTAATGATTTAAAATGTGATTGAAGACATTCAATTGTAAAGGGAAAAAAGTACCATTAAATACTCAAATCTTTTACATTTGAAATGTCAAATTTTTCTTTTTGGGTTTATAAATAACTCATAATAACCCACAACAAACCATATAAAAAGCCTTTTAGTTGCATTTCTCCTTTTTCATTTAAGTGTTTTGAAATGCTTCAGAGAATTTGCGATATCCTTATCAACATGATAAAATATGAAACTGTGATTGCCTGCAGCATTTTACAGACATGAATTCCATCTTCGCTGATGAGGCCTGATAAGGCGCTGTTGTATAATACAGTGCATAATCTCAAACCACCAGAGTAAGGATTAATTTATTTGAAAAAAAGAATGCTTGCTGACAACCTCTTCTCCAGCTGCCAAGCTGAGTAAAAATATTGTACATTTGTTGTTTATAAATTTGGATAAAAGAGGAATGATGTTTACTTCAGATGGAATATCTTTAGACTCGTATCTGCACAAGAGTTTTTCTTTCTCTAAGTAGATTTTCGTATCTTTAAAAAAATAAATAAATAAGGCAGCTATGGTACCTCTGCATTCAGAACAACATTTTGCACATTCAGAATCCATAGCTGAGCTGTTGAAGTATTTTAAATCATGTGTTAGGGTTTGAGCTCAAATATGATTGCAAGTTAGTATTTCCATATTTTTTACGAAAACACCCCAACCCTTGAGTTTGTCATTATGAGAGGTTTTCTCTTTGTTGTTGTTCATTGGCATAGGGGATAATTCTTTATTGTTCTCTCTCTCCTCGTTTGAACCATAAAACATTTTCTTTTTTTGTGGATGATGGAAGAGCTTTATATGTAAAATCCAGCACTACGCTGAATGGTAGGGAATTCTCAAGGACTGGTTATTAGAAACGGAGTGAAAAACCTGCAGATTTCACATTACCTGGGCTGGCAAAGAGAGCACTAGGTGAAATTCATCAACCTCGACTGCGTTTTTGTGTGTCAACATTTCAGAGCGTATATTATTGACCGGCTAAAGGCATAGGTTCTAGCTAAGTGACTAGCGAGTGCTGGCTGATTGTTTTGGTAATGAACCACGTCATCAATAAATTAGCATACGCTAACCTTTCCTTCGTTGATGGCACTTTGTTTGGGGAAGAATTCCTGCAAAGGCTACTCTGCGCCGCAAGCACTGAGAGGCTGCACGCCTCACTCTTGCTGTGCCAAGCCGGCCTGCCCCGTCACTTCCACTCAGCGTTCCCCAGCTCACGAGGCCTGCGCCTCCCTCTTCTTGACTGACATAAAAATATGTAGCGACAAGCTGTCTGCCACAGCAGAAATTTGATCAGACATTGATTTCAGCAATTGCCTCTATAGGCCAAGACATAAGGCAAATTTGTTTCTGAGTACTGTTATTGCTGATGCAGGTCTAATGCGCTGAGGGCCAGGGGCATGTGGAGACATGGAGCAACATCCGAAAAAGGGACTGCGTTTATAGATAATTGGAAAACGGATCTGGAGAGAGTGTTTCCCCCTCCTGTTCGTATATTTTTACTCTGGGAGATCATATTTGGAAGGAAATTCAGGCCTGAATTTACCCCCGTAGAATTTGGGTAGTAAACGGCTCTGACATGCATGAAAAGGAATTTGGAACGTTTGGAACTGAAATGACGATCAAACGTCCATTTCCTGGGCAGCTATAGTTTTTTCAGGCCCAAAATGGGGGAGAAGCTTTAGTTTCAACTATCAGGGAAATCTCCTCTGATGTCTTCCATTAAAGCATGAATGATTTTTACAGAAATCCTAACGTTGTCCTTACCACATCACCTCGATAAAAGGCTCCTAATTCCTAACTTGCTCTTTGCTTAAAATATCTCCTTTCCTCTACAGGGTGCGTTGTTTAATATCTCTTGTTGTGTGCCTTTCTGTTTCTCTGCTTTCCCAAATCCTGCAGCCAAAGGGAGTTTAAGAAACAGGCCATCAGCTTCGCCAGGCTATTATTGTCTATGGTGTGATGTAATTAATATGCATAATTGTATCAATTGAATTGTTTTTCCCTTTTCAGGCTAATGGAGGCTGGCAGGACGCAACTACTCCATCTTCTGTGACTTCCCCTACAGAAGGGCCGGGAAGTGTGCACTCTGATACCTCTAACTAATCTCCTAGCAACACTTTTTCCCTGAGCTGAGATGCCTTGATTAGCGCATTCAGAGTAACAGGAGAAAAAGAAAGGAATTTTTTTTGTAGCCAACCACCTACAGCTTTACTGTAAAACCTTGTCTTATTAGAAAACTTGGTAAATCTGTTTTTTAAAGGTATCATAATCATTTGTATTTATACTTAAAACACACAATGTTAAAAAGCACTTTATCCAATTAGGCCAAGATTTAGCATTGTTTATAGCCCTGTAACTATTTTATCATAATTTATTATCAGCTGTTTTAACAATGATGGTCTAACAGTTGCCAATTACTTGGCCTTAAGGGTAAAAGTCTATGCTTAACCTCAAAAGGAAGGGCCGACACAAAGACACACCCACCTAAATTTAACTTCTTGCATATTTCCATGGAAAGTCTAAATGAATTACAAACTTTGATTGTGTTTAATCTTTTCATATCTCTTATAGAGTTGGAATAAAAAGAGCTGTTCAGTTATTTCAGTTAACAATGGTTGTGTTTAAGAATCCTTATTCGTCACATTTTTGTTGTGATCTATTGTTTTATAAATTAGATTGGAAACTGGGAGCACCAGCATCTACTCTCTGTATTTCAATAATGGACATACATTGTTCTAAGAGATGAAGATACTTGCTGCTTATTTTTGTGGAAGCCAAGATCTGGGGTTTTACAGTATGAGCTAGGTGCTGCACACGGATTTGCCAAGACTTGCTACGTCCTCTTGGTAACAACAACAAAAACAAGGAAGGCACCATTGTATGGAGTGTTGTATATAGTGTAGCAAAAGAGTATTTATACATCTCACCAATCAAAACACAGCTTTATTACCTCATGCGAACTCATACAAACCAATAGAATTTCAACATGTTCTGTAGCTTAGAGTGCTCACTTACTACCTCTGAACAATACTCACGCTGTAGTTTGTCTCTTTCTTATCTTTTTGCATCTTGTAATTAACCCTTTGTTTCCCCTCATGAAATGTAATGTACATTGTAATCTTTTAAAAAAAAAATCAGGGTTGCATTTGCAACTTTTAAAAAGCTAAAGTGGAAACATTGGGTCTTAGGTTTAACACAAAACAGTAAAACTGTTGTAAATACTGAGAAACATTTTGAATGTTCTTCATCTTGTTACTAATCCACGCAAAAAACAACAACTAATTGTAATGCATACAGATTTCAGTATTCAGTACTGTATATTTCGCCCTGTATAACAGGGGGCCCTTTCTTTCTCTCTTTTGTATTGTATGCGATTCTGAAACTGATTGAGTCATGAAAATAATTTGTGGCAGTGATTCTAATGTATTAAAACGTTTCGTGTTACTTTCTAACTGGATTACACCCTGGATTGAAAAGTCTTCCTCGTGGTAGTTATATGTAGTTTCAAACATGAATAAACTTTTTGCTTTCATGATCAAATGTTGATGTAATTTCTTCCTGCTCAGTTTGAGTCAGCCAGCAAAGATAAAGTCAGAGATGTACGAAGGAGTGTTCATAAAACAGGAGTTCAGCATTTCTTAAATACAAAGAGCTAGTGGTGCACTCTTGCCTGAAAGACAGTTGAAATTCTAGGTAGAGTACATCCTGATAGATAGCCACATCTTTGTAGTCCAAGATTTCATAACCAGAGACTTACCATTTCATCTCTAGGCTTTATTCCTACGCTGCTCTGTTCTGGAACAGGCAGTTCACGTCGAGGATCATGAAAGGGGAAATCTTTTAGACTAACTTTAAAAAGCAACATCTTATTTACTCTCAATGATGGTCTTTATTTAGCATTAATTTTTAAAATATAACCTCTGCTAACAACTGCAATTTGATTATAAAAATATTTTTCTTTATAATAAAGACTTAAAATGAGCAGGTTTTTTTAATATATATATATAGTCTTTCCAAAAAAAATTGTTAATAAAGTAAAGGTCAATAACAGGTAATAGCCTATTTACTATATCCAAAGGAAATTGACTCACAGGAAATCAAATTAACATTAACCACTTGCGCCAAATGATCTCTGATAAATAGAACTACCTTACTATTTCAATTAGTGTATCTAGGCAAAAGAAGGTATAACTAGCACAACGATTCATCCTAAATTGGTGCAGTGCAGATGCAAACTCTGTAAAATAGTTGACTATCACATTTACTTTTCAGTCAGCTGCTTGTGCCCATAGGTGTTGATTTGGCAGCTAAATGATTATTTGCATGATTCAATTAGCTTGTGGGTCAGCTTTTCTTATCAACTGTCCCTGTGCTAAGTAATTTTGTGACGTATCTTTGTTTCCTCCCTAAAACACAGTGAACACAATTTATCTTCCTCATTGTTCCAGACACCCGTGTGCATCAGTCAGCACAACTTTTGTGTTTGTTTATCACACATGCACAATTACTGGTGCACTCTTCATCAGTTTTAGAAATCACAATTGCTGCTTTGGCTACAGAGGGCTCATTTAAATAAATAAGTAAATACCGTCCTCTGCAAAGCATTCGTTACCAATTAATCAACGTTGGAGCAAGGGGGTCTGTAGACCTCAGAAGACCTCCTGTGTGCCGAAGAAATAGAACAAAACAATATATATGTGCTAATGGAGCTCTCAAACGCCACACGCTCTTGTGTTCCTACTAGAACTCAATGGAAATAGTATTTGAAATGTAAAGTGTGTCAGCGGAGGCTCAGGCAGCATAACGAACACACAGACGTCCCTCATCTTGATCACATCGTTGCTGGCCACAGGCAAAAACCTGTCATATACTGATGAGGTTCATAGGAAGGCCATCAACAACCTTTGGGCCGCACTTGCATGCCCTGTGCCCATCGGGCATCATTAGAGTGCTTCTTTACAACATTAAGGCTGTGGGTCCTTTGAATTACAAGTGCAATTTGGCCTTTCCTTATACTGGAGAACAGTCACGTGGTTACATGGCAAATAATACAAATGTTATCCTTGAGGATTGCTCACACATCAGAAAGGTTTCCTGAAAGGACCAGTATGAGACTAAGGCCTTTGGATGGTCTGGTGTTTTTCCTAGTAGCTAAATGCTGAAAGAGCTGGGCTAAGCCTAACTGAGTAATAATCACTTTGGTAAGAATTCGGCCAAAGCTTATTGGTCCTGTACACTGAGCTGAGTTTTCTGATCAGCAGTGAGGTCCTCTCGGGTGCTATGGGCCGTGTACTCTGAGTGTGGGGTGAAGGGCTTCCTTTGCTCCCCAGAAGTGGTGCTGTTTAGCAGTTACATCTTAAGGCCGTTTGTCCAGGTTCTTACCTGTCCATAGTAATGATAGTTATTCTAACCAAAATGGCTTTGGAGTATTGTCTCATCAGTGCCTGGTGGCCGTCACTTGGGAATGCTAGTGGGCATTCCCTGCTTGAGGGCCCCTTTGTGCTGTCATGGCATTGAAAAGGGGCACTAGTATAATGCGAATCAGGCCCTCATGTCTTGAGCTGGAGATGGACATACCCTAACCCTAATATTCCGCTGGGATGATCATTTTGCAGCCAATTTGCTTTGTACTGGGGTCTTGCAGAGCGACACTCAGGCTGAGATTTTCAAAGGGGTCTATGTAACTTAATAATAATACTAAACCTCCTGGCTCTTACACAGCACGTCCCACCAGCCGATCCCAAAGTGCGTTGCAGGAGGAGGGCAGGATCATTAACCCCATTTTGCAAATTGGGAAACTGAGCCACCTAGCAGGGCAGTGACTTGCCCAAGGTCGCCCAGCGGTCGCGGGGGCAGAGTCTGAACTAGCCTAGGTATGCTCAGTGCTAGTCCTGTGCCCATCCACTAGGCCACACTGTGCAAGCTGCTGAATCACGTAGGTGCTTTGGAAAGACCAGCCTGCAGTCAGACCCTCTGGAGGATGAGCAGAAGCAGCAGGAGTCTGATTGCCAGCGGAGGCGGTCCCTGAAGGTTAATGCTGGTTCCTGAGGTAACCTACAGGAGGAGGAAGAGCGCACGGCCAGGGCAATGCACTGAAGAAGTGCTTAGGAGCCCTGAGTGTCTTATAAGAGGATTTGTGAAGCGGCCCCAGCAGCCAGGGCGACATGTTTGAGGACGTTTACATGGAGCTCTCTTACAAGCTACTTAGCTCTTGGAGAGAGAGAGTTCAAGTGTTCCTTGCAGTGTTTACGACTTGCAGAGTGCCTTGAGTAGCAGTTGCAGACTTTCCACATACAGCAGGAAGGAAAACACAACAAACATTTATGTGCCAAAATCAAAGCAGCAAATGATTTTTCTGCTTTGGCTGTTTAGACCTCAAACTCCCGGCCCACGGCTCCCTGTGTCTCTGACCTCAGCCGCGGTGAGGGCTGCTCTGTCCAGAAAGGGCCGAGGCAGGGAATCCAAGGGAGTCCAGCCAGGAGGAAACATGGGGCTGGTTTAGCCGGAGAAGTGCTGCAGACACTGTGAACCTGAGCATTAAACTGCTGGAGAGTAACTGCCATTTAAAAGCCACACAGCTCCAGTGATGGCATTAAACATGCCGGGGCTGAAATTCACAGCATTACCCTGAACTGGTGTGGCTTGCAAATGCAACATGGGAGTGTCAGCTCTAAGCTGCTGATGCCGATATTTAGGCCATGTATTGCCACCGTGATACAAATAACTCCAACTAACAGGAAATGTTTTCAGTTTGTGTTAATAAAAATACATCTTTTTAAAGACTGGAATTCTTCAAAGATTGGCAAATTTTATTTTATTTCATTAGCTTTAATGTCACTGCCATATGGACTGTGAAGAAAAGTGAACCCTCAGCTCAGAGTTCTCCGCATGACACACAACGCACTATACAATTGTTAAGGTTAAGCCTTGGGAGTGATTTATTGCTTGCATTGTATTAGCCACAGAGGAGTTATGATATGCTTCCCATTCCTGTATCATATTAGTATTTTATTAGTCTAATAATATATTATATTACCGTATCATAGCAGGATTCCCATCCAGTTAGCCTTTCGCAGGTGGTTGAGGACGAGCTGGCGGGTCTGTGCACTGCGGCTGACTTTCAGGGGCAGAGCCAGGGTGTGGATGGCAGTGCTGGTGGAGTAAGGGTGCCTGGGCTTTTTGCTGAGGGACAATGGGTGCTGCATACTGAGCAGACAGTTCTAATTTTTACAGCAGGTTTTATGTTCTCCATCCATTTGGCTCGTCAGAGCTCTGTAATGTAAACTTGTTCCCGGCCCCTAACTAAGCATGTGACATGCTACAGAGGAAAGATGCTGCTGGCTTGCAAAGTGACTGGAATAGTAAGGCAACAGCTACTGCTCAGGGCCCACTGGCCAGCTCAGTGACATTCTCTGCAACTTAGGAGGTTGGACAAGAAGTCTTAGGCCAGACAGGAGCTCCCATCTATCGCACGCTAGAGGCAGGCCAGTAGGGGGCTCCCGTCGAGCGCGCTAGAGACAGACCAGTAGGGGGCTCCCGTCGAGCGCGCTAGAGACAGACCAGTAGGGGGCTCCGTCGAGCGCGCTAGAGGCAGATGAAAAGTGAAGCATGCAGCATTGCTCACCTGGAATGGGAGCAGGAGAGTAGCCTGAACCGGCTTCTAGTACACACCTGCAATGGGCTCTAGTACAGCCCCAAGGACAAGGAGTGTACCCCTGGAGCGGCTCTACCCAGAGTGCTGTAGTATGGGTGTCGTTACCCAGCCTCGCTAGGCAGGGAAATCTTTGGTCTCACTCTTCAGAGAGCAAAACCCTGCAGGAGATGGCGAGCTATTTGCAGGACGAAAGTGGGGTGCCGTGCTGAGCTGTGGCTGATGAATAGCGTTGCTCTATGGAAGATGTGGCTCCCCTAAGCTCTCTGAACCTTCGCTCCAGACACCCATTCCTGGGATTGAAGCGTACCGTCCTCCCCACCTAATCTACAGCACAGCGCACGCGTTTTTGTGTGCACCTACAGCAAGCTCAAGCCTGGAGGGAAGCGTCAGCTGCAGAAGACAAATCCCCAGCCCTCACCAAGACTCACACAGCACCTTGTCCTTGTCCTTATTGCCAGGAGTGATGGTGGCCTGGGTAGGGCTGGGGAGCCCCACAGGTGGGGGAGTGAATTAAAAGGTAACACTGCTTGGTTCATGTTCTTCCTCTGCTGGGGGAGACCCCCCCAGCACACATGGGGGGCGTGTCCAATTTAAATTGAGCTTTTCTCGCGCCGTTAGAAACAGATTTTCTTTTCTCCCTTCCTCGGGGCACTGGATTTCCCATGGGTGCCCCCCAGCTCAGAACACACAGGGGGCCCATGTCCCCGCGGTGCTGAGGGCTCTGTCCCTGGGCCATGCTGTGGCGTCCCCGGTCAAGGTCCCGTGTGCGGTGCAGCTGGCTGGAGCTGGCTTGGCAGCACCAGGACAGCAGGCTGGCGAGCCTGTGGCAGCTGCGGTGCCATGTTATTAAAGTGAGGGTGTTCATTTTCAGAGTTAATTAACAAACGACACTGCGACAGCCAGCAGGGGATTTATTTTGACCTGAAATACAATTTTATGCTTTCCCCACATTTTCTGTTTTGATTTTCCTACTGGTTGCACCTGACTCAGCGCAGATGTGCGGCGGGGGGCCAGGGGGACCCAGAAGTTGTGCCAGCTGGTCAGAGAACAGTTCGGGCTCCTAGCACTGAGAAAGAAGGGGGGGGGGCAGTTTGAGATTGTGGGACACGCTCATCAGCGGAATGTCTCTGCTACAGCAAAGCTACAAATGCCACAGCGGCTCCTACGGCACTCAGTGTGTGCTGGTGGGTGACAGAAGGCAGGGGAAAGACCACACCGCGTTTAGCTATGGTGTTTCCAGCTCATAAACAAAAAGCCACTGGGATGCGAACTGTATAGCTATAATTCCATCTTGTACAAGAGCAGCTGAAGAGAGATGAGCCTTCAGCTTGTGTTCATAGCAGAGGCAGGTGACTAGCCACCTCTGGGAGCTGGCGCCTAAAGGACAATGCAGGGCACCACTTCCAGAACGTCTCTGCGGGGCAGCACTGCTGTGAGTGGCTGAGCCTGTTTTCACAATGCGGCCTACAAAGGGACCAGGCACTCCTCTGGGCTTCGCGTCTTGCTGGGCCGGTGACCAGATAGCAAGTGTAAAAAATCGGGATGGGGATGGGGGGTAATAAGAGCCTATTTAGGATAAAGCCCCCCAAATCAGGACTGTCCCTATAAAATTGGGACAGCTGGTCACCCTAAGGGAAAGCTATGCTGTTGGGAGGGTGAGCTTGGAGTGGCTACAGGATGGCTGATGTTGGCGGGCATTTCTCTGTGCCTACATGCAAAGCAGTATTTATTCATTTCAGCTGCAAATTGGTTGTGAGAGGGAGCTGGTTGAAGACCTCAAAAGGATGTTTGCAATGCACTTATTCGCAAGGAACAGTGCAAATTCTGGCCTCTGTGACTTCTCGTTTAAAGGCCTTGGATAGGAGGGTTTGATTCTTAGCATACAAACAAATACCTTTCAGATCAGCGGGTTCGGATGGTCAGTTACTGAATGTGCCTTTTTGGCCCCCAAGACACTCAGACTCTGCTAGTTTTCATGTCTGAAAACTCAAGATTCTATTCCTTATGGCAGGACAGTGATCAATTGTTCGCCAAGTACAATGAAGCAATGGTCTTAATCTGCTTAAGAATTTAAGATTTAAATTAGATATTAGGAAAAATTTTCTAACTCTAAGTGTAGTTACAATCTGGAACAGGCTTCCACGTGAGGTTGTGAACTTCTCTTCACCGGGGGTTTCGAAGAAGGTCAGACAATGGTGGATGAGGTTTACTTGGTCCTGCCTCAGTGCAGCGGGCGGGACTTGAGTTCTTGCGGTCCCTTCCTGCCCTGTGTTTCCATGAGTCTATGATTTAACAATGAGTCTTATTGCCAGTTGCTCCCTCCCCCCAGCCATAGAAAATTCTACTTTTGCAACAAATAGAAACTTTTCTTCAAAGTTTCCCTCACATACTTGTTTCATTTGTTGCTAAATCCCCAGTTTCATTTGTGAACAGGTTCTGAAGCAAATGCCATTTGTAGCCTCATTCTTGCCTCCAGCAGCAGCAGCAGGGAAAAAAAAGTTCAAGCATATCAGAGTGCTACTAGGTGATAAGTCCCCAAATCTGTATCAAAGGCTATTTGATCATCTCCCTGTCACTGATATAATAAAAAGGATTAATTTATTTGAGACTGCCAAAACCCTCATGCGGCAACAAATTTAAGAGTTCGCTTTACACGGGCTAATTAAAATCAATTAATTTCAGTCAAATCTGTGGCTACCAATCTGCATGTAAATATACATACACACATGTATATATGTGTACATCCCACTCCCTCTCTCTCTCTCTCTCACACACACACGTATGTTATATGCTAGTGAACCCTTTCACTTGAATCATCACTTTAAAACAGCTTGAACAAAATACTGCAAAAGACAGTTGCACGTGTGTCTGGGAGGCCTGGATGAAACCAACTTACACTGCAAGTCTTTTCTGGCTCTAATTTCTATCATTATCTACATTATACCTCATTGATAAGCAGTGTCTGCTACAAGTTTTTTTTTTTTTTTAATTACTCCATCACTGGTCACCATTCAAATCTTGTTTTCCCTTTGTAGGTGACTAAATGTTATCACAGTCTGTCAGTACAGGGAATAACTAGGAAATACTCGGAGTACCTTGCTAATGTGCATTACTTACACAGGCATCTTGTAAAGATTCGAATGTTGGCTCCCCTATCTTTCATAATTCCAAAATTCACAATTCCACAGTGGTACACGTGATCAGACTTTCCAGGACTAATGACGTCTTTCGGAGACTCACTGGAGAGGGTCTGGTGCGTGCTGCACAGGTCTAGGAAGGGCTGTAAAAGGAGCGGAAGAGAACCCTTCTGTCCCTTGGCATTTGAGCACCCAGGCTTAACGCCTCGTCTCCCAGGGCACACCTGGCCCACAGCACTGGCTCATGGTCCATCTGGCCCCCGTCACAGTATATGGGAGATTTCCAGCTGCTGCCAAGCAGCAATTCATCCTGCTAAATGCCCAAGGTATGATGGGGGGCCAGGGGGACGTGCCACAGGCACAGGAGAGAAGCAGTGTCTTTGGGCCCAGTCCCACAGTACTTACTCCCACTGGAGCTAATGACTTTGGGAGCTGCAGCTTCTCCACCAAGGAGATTTTTGGGTAGGGTGGAGAGGTGCACCCCTTGTGCATGGCAAAAGTGAGAGTCAAGAAAATAACTTCAGACAAAATTCAGCATGTCTGTTCTTTGGGGCTTAAGGGGTGGCAGCTTTCCAGGAAAGGAATTGTACAGGGGAGGGCATGGGAGATTAAAGCGTGGTCAGACACCCCCCTTCCGCTGTCTAGAAAGCGTTGAGATGTCCTGCCTGCTCGCTGGCTGTTCTGGATTAGTTACCTGCTGTACATCTGTTCTCCATTTAGCGCACACAACCCATTCAGAGTCTAGCCCAGCAAAAGCAGCTGCCAGATTGATTATGACCTTTTCCCGAGAAAGATCACAGATCTAAGAATGGAATATACCTACATTCCTTGGCTCAGGGCCACCAGGAATGTCAAAACCCCCTGTGTTTGGGAGTCCATGAAATGAAAAGCCTCCCACAAGGAACGGTTTTCTTTGGTCAAGGGGTATTATGCAAATTAGAAGGTTGTGGAACATTGAGATGACAACACAAACGCACACCAGAGCAGATAATACTGGCAAAGCACGGCAGGCCTATGTGCTGGGCTCTTGTCAGTGAGAGAATGCACTGCTTCCCCCTCTCCCATGACTTATCTGAGAGCCCAAATTAGGTTTCAGGAAAATGAAAAGGGGCTGTTTTTCATGATACGAGATCACCTATTAATGCTATTAGAAAAATACAAGGCTGCATTTTTTTTTCTGGTAAAATTCAGCATAAAGAGCACGCATCATTAAATATGGAAATCCAGAATTTTATTAGCAATCTGCTAGATCTGAACTGACGCCAATTAAACAAAAAAGATATAATTTATAAAAAGGCAGAGTTCAAGTTGTATTAAATATGAAATGCAATTTTCTGCTGGTTTTGATTTATTACTGGTGGTACATTGTTCAAAGAAGCATGTTATATTTCAATACAGAAATATTGTTTATTCATTAATATTTTAAAACTTGCTTATTGCTGTATATGACTCTCCTGCAGAATGAAACTTATGATTTAAAACATGAATTAATAAACACATTTGAAAGTGTTAGACAATATCGTAACCTCTCATTTTTCATTTTACTAGGAGCATATTAAATTTTTATAATTCTGCAAGTACTATTATTTTCCAAATAAAGGTGTGGATTCTGAATTACTAATTTCAGGTAAAGATGAGAGAAGATCAATAACATATGTTGGGAATCAGTCACTCTGTTCGCCTAATATGGGTTTGGTACATTTGTTGTTACATTATTCATAAATCTTCTGTTTAGCACCACATCCTGATAGTGTGTTTAAAATATACTTACTGTACTTTCTCTTTGCACACTGTTTGGATGACAAGTGTGCTGTCTAGTTTGTGTGTGTGTGTGTGTGTGTGTGTGTGTGTGTGTGTGTGTGTGTGTGTGTGTGTATGGATGGATGTATAGAAGGTCCCTTAATGTTAGGAAGCATTTTATAAAGGCTGACATTCTAAATGAGGCTGAAAATATTGTATACAAAACGTGATAATGCAGTAATGATCTCAGAAGCCTCAGGTTATCTTGGTTATTACCTGCACCTACAACTTGAATCAACAGGATTAAGAAGGCCAGACTCAATACATATATACCTCTGAACTCATTAGGCCTGAGTACTCTATATAGACTAACCTATCAGCTGCTTGATTTAAACTAACCTTTTTTGTATCTGAAAATCTCTCCTTCGGCAGCCTCGACATATTACCATAACAATAGCCAGTATTTCAATTTTAAGAACTCATTTTTCCTCAAATAGAAAGTGCCAATCAATTTAAAGAGCCAAAGATGGGCTCAGGAGAAGAGAAGCAGCTGGGAGTATTTGCTCTGAGTGTTCCACCCTGGTGCTTTGATCCGAGTTTCCGTTGGGAAACATGTTGCCGTGATTGTTCCCCTGGTCACTGCAGTGCAGTGATGACAAGCTCCAGGTGGAGGGGATTTACCTCGTAACCTTTAATGGCGTGGATGCCAGGTGGGAGTCACTGAGCTGGATGGAACGCTGACAATTGGAATGTGGCCACAACGGCCGGCAGAGAAATGCCAATAATTGTCTATTACTAATGGAAAATCAGACACTCTTGGAAATCTCTCTTTAGATACTGGCAGTGTGTGGTATACTGTCTGCCTGTTTGATTTCTCAGAGACACAGAGAGCATAGACTGAGCGTGGAGAGAGTAACGGCCCTATCTAACACCCACCAAAGTCAGTTTCACCATTGCAAATCATAAAGTTCCCATTGATTGGAATGGAACTGGATGGGGCTCTAGAAGCATCACTTGCCGCCTTATGCTCCTGCTTGGCCAGCGCTTGCCGTAATCAGTGTTTCAGTTCAGGAACTCAAGAAACTACTGTCAGGCCTTGGAGAGGCCTGGTGAAGAGAGCCGCACTTATGCTGGTTCAGCTCCCGGCTGATAGCACTGGTTTATGCTTAGGCTGATTGATCGTACAGTAGTGGAGAGCAGCTATTTATATAATGGCAGAACTTACACCGACAGCATGATGTAAATCAACTATTCAGTTCGTTGTTGGGCAAAGTGAATTGGCCAACCTTATTACTTCACGTCAGTCAATTAATTAAAGTTCAGTGCTTAATCAAGTTCCAGTGGTCACACAAAGGGCACAGTGATTTCTGTCTCCTTTCCAGAGCTTATCAGAGGTTAAGTTAAAACAAAACAAAAACACGCCCCCCCAAAAAAGTAAGGTTTAACCAATTACTCAAGTGACCGCTAAGACTCAGAATCTCATTCAAAAGCTATTACTGCTGTTGCAATTTCCCTAAGAGTCCAGCAGGGTGAGCACTAAATGGATGGTGTTGCCCTTCCAGGTAAAGCATTTGTTGGCTCGTCTATAAACAGAGAACAATCATTCATTTACTCAGCAAAGAGTATTGCACGAGGATTTCACTAGAAATGTACATTCAAGATCAATTCCTCGTATAAAGAACAGGTCTAGGAAGTAGCAATAATCAGATCTTAAACAATGCAGTTAATTCTTCCACCTTTTGGTCAGGAATGTTTAAAATATAGGGAGGCTCCCAGCATCTCCTTGTCCTGGTTTGTCAGTTCCCCGGGGTGGCTGGGGATTGCCTCTGCAGTTAACAGGATGCATTGTCCCCCTATTTCTTGATTACAGATCTGACATGTTCCCACCTGAGAAGAAGTCAAACAGTAACATTGGGTCAGGCATCAAGGGCAGGCCTGGGTGACTAAAGGCTTCAGTGCCAGCTCCAACAAGGGTGCATTGTCCCCCAGTTTTTCCCACGGAGAGGCAATGCAGGAAGGTTGACTCAGAGAAGCATTTGCCCCCTGCCCCAGACCTGGATTAGCAGGCTAAGATCCATGGTAAGAGGAACCTCTTGCAGCAAGTGGAAAAATGCTGTGGGTCTGGCTGGAGTGGGCTGGATTGGTGGGAGAGGGGAAGTGAATAAGGAGAGCAGGTGATGTCAGATACCGACTGTTTCAAGTACAAAAAGAAAATGATACAGCATTGATATGATAAGTCGCTTAACAGAGAAATGTCTTTCAAATATATCTAACCACATGTTTTAGTAACTCTCCAAGAACATTCATAACTGGCGAACAGATGATACTCAGCATATATGGGAGGATATTCAATTAGATTTCTCTATTTTTTTCAAGAGTGTGGTACAAAAAGCAATTTCTCTTTTTTGAAGAATGTAATATCACAGTGCAATGGAAATACATCAAAGGAAAACTCAGAGAGCAGTATCCCTGCTTTACATTTTGAAAAACAGTCAGGAAAAATATGTTGTTTACCTGAATTTGTTTTTCATAAGGTCTCCTGGTGGATTAATAAACTAACCTTTCATCTGTGAATACCTGACCGTATATACCATCAATAACGTAAGCTTCACCTCCTGCATTAATACAAAGTTAGGGGGTAGGGGAAAATTGCATAAATCTAAACAAAAGTTATCAAAAAGACGATATCCAATAACCAGTGAGACAAAGTCATGAGCTCAGGGTGAATTCCCCTCTCAGATTTGTCCAGCTGTTAGAAACAAGGGAGTTGTGCTTTTCCCTCATTGTCCCCTGCTGAAACCAGAGCTCATCGTCCTGTCCAGCTATTAACTACCGACCCTGCTCCACAATAGCCAGGTGAATACAAATTATCGAGGTGCAGAGAGGCCTTTTAGCTGCAGAGATTCCACAACACAGATAATTAAAGGCCAGACAAATTAGAGGATTGGGCAGAAAAAAACCTGATGAGGTTCAACAAGGACAAGTGCAGAGTCCTGCACTTAGGACGGAAGAATCCCATGCACTGCTACAGACTAGGGACCGAATGGCTAGGTAGCAGTTCTGCTGAAAAGGACCTAGGGGTCACAGTGGACGAGAAGCTGGATATGAGTCAACAGTGTGCTCTTGTTGCCAAGAAGGCTAACGGCATTTTGGGCTGTATAAGTAGGGGCATTGCCAGCAGATCGAGGAACGTGATCGTTCCCCTTTATTCGACATTGGTGAGGCCTCATCTGGAATACTGTGTCCAGTTTTGGTCCCCACACTACAAGAAGGATGTGGAAAAATTGGAAAGAGTCCAGCGGAGGGCAACAAAAATGATTAGGGGTCTGGAGCACATGACTTATGAGGAGAGGCTGAGAGAACTGGGATTGTTTAGTCTCCAGAAGAGAAGAATGAGGGGGGATTTGATAGCAGCCTTCAACTACCTGAAGGGGGGTTCCAAAGAGGATGGAGCTCGGCTGTTCTCAGTGGTGGCAGATGACAGAACAAGGAGCAATGGTCTCAAGTTGCAGTGGGGGAGGTCCAGGTTGGATATCAGGAAAAACTATTTCACTAGGAGGGTGGTGAAACACTGGAATGCGTTACCTAGGGAGGTGGTGGAGTCTCCTTCCTTGGAGGTTTTTAAGGCCCGGCTTGACAAAGCCCTGGCTGGGATGATTTAGCTGGGAATTGGTCCTGCTTTGAGCAGGGGGTTGGACTAGATGACCTCTTGAGGTCCCTTCCAACTCTGATATTCTATGATTCTATGAACACGTTTCATTACAAACGTTTGTTTTTGTTTGCAGGACACCGTTGAAGTGCAGAATGTACCGTGCTCTGCGGTGCACACTCCTCTTCCCAGACAGGCCTAAGAGAAATAACAAGACCTGCCAGCGACAGAAACACAAAACACAGGAGTGGACAGGATGAGAGTTCTGCTTTGGTTCGATCTGGTGCTCGTGGGGGTGTGGGGGAGGAGCTGGCCCGCTGAGGGGGTCGGGCACTCAGCCTACATTTGACAGGCTCTGCCATTGAGAAGGTGCCAACACCAACACCTGTGCATCATTATTACCTGAGTAGCTGGGCAGCAGTTCATTAGGTACGGAGCATCTGGGCCGAAGAAAATGCTTAGAAGAGCTCAGTTGGGGGCCCCAGAAGACGGAAAGGAAGCTGCTGAGGAGAGGGACTTCTCAGCAAAGCAGGACAGAGCTCACCAGACAAGGGGACCTGGAGGGAGCAGATTCCAAAAGGGCTAGGAGAGGAAACTCCTATGGAGACCCAGAGCTAGCAGGAGGCAAGGAGTCCAGGGGACTATATACTGCTGAGAGCAGCTGCAGTGGTTTGACTTCCACGAGAACCCCGAGTCCAGAGAAGGAACCCTTCCCCCGGTGATGGTGGGAGGCCTGACTCCAGAAAAGGGTCCTAGGTGAAGAGTCTGGTGCAGGAGAAGGGCGGCCTCAGGTGAGGGCACACTGACTAAGATTAGCTTGTGTCTCCCAGCCAGGGCTCTGGTGTGAAGGCTTGTTTGAATATCCCATTTGGCTGATGAGTAAATAAACTAGACCCCCTGAGAATGGGCATTGTTCACTATATAAAAGCCACAGAGAACTTATTGATAGCCCATAAGGGGAAACCGAGGCAGACATGCCATCATAGTTCTGCAGCGGGCAGTGAGTAAAGTGCTCAGGGGGAATGGGGGGCGTGCCCGTCACAACGTGGAGAATTTGTGTTTTTACATTTCACACGTGATTTCCTCACATAAAAAGCCATGTTGCAGCCAGTGGCTAAGGCACTAGACAGGTGGCTGGGAGACTTGGCTTCTATTTCTGGCCCATTCAGCCTGGGCCTCTCTGCTGGGACTGCCAACATGGGAACAAGTTTATATCAAGGATGGTAGTGTTTTCTGGGAGGCGGGACTGGTCTCTTTGATTGAGACCACTCACATCATTTTGCACAGGCCACCAAACACTTGCCAGATGGGAGTTCACTCTGGCCTGCGGTGGGCAAGTGGCCTACAGAAGAGTCCCACCGAATATAGTACAGCTTGGTATCTACTGCATAGCTGCTGCCTCCAAAGCTGAATTGTCACACGTGGAAGTTTTCCCCTCAGTGCTGGGGCAGGGGCGCTGCATTGCTTGTGTCCCGCCAGACAAACGTCCCGGCCGCAGTTCTGAGAGAGTGAGAGGCGCAGGTTTTCCATCCGCCGTTGGAAGTGGAGCTAAGCTGCTCTACCCTGAAGTGGCAGATGTTTTTCATCTGGTTACTGAAATGGCCTGAGAGCCTGGTGGCACTCTGTTCAGAGCAGCATCTGTCAGACCGTCCTGACCACTGCAGGGAATATTTAGGGGGTTTTAAAAAGAAAATAGTACGCTAACGCTAAGTGAATTTGTAGCCTCTAGAGTCTGGCATTCCCTAATTGATTGATAGGCTAGGATTGTCAGCGCTTAAAGAGATAATTCAATTTCTAAAATCCCATTAAGTGGTGAAAGATTTGTTGATTGTTGAATTGTTTCCTATGTTATGCAAGTCATTTGGTCCGGCTGACTTGGAAATCCATTTCCCATTTATGAAAAGCTGATGACAGAGCCTTTGTTTCTGGCATACTGATGCCTCCTGGTCATGCATCCCAGTGGCCTCCCCACTGTACTGACACGCATGGGTCTGTCAGAGTAACATGGGCAAGAAATGGGACAAGCAGTGCGGGGGAGGAAGAGCTCAAAGGAAGAACGCCCAATTTTTAAAGGAGAAATGGTGGAGCACAGAGGAGCCTATCAGGGATCAACATACCTGGAAAAAGCACAACTCTCCCAGGCCTGAACAGTAAGTTCTGTTCTGCCTGAATTAGTAAAAGGATGGCAGACTAGTTCTGGAACCCTAAGCCTTCCATGATCCATCATGTGGTTGATGGTTTCCAACAATGCCCCTACATTATTGCCAACAGGGACCTAAGCTATCTGCAGCGTGCTTAACTAACTCACTCCACACCCAGGAACTAGACCATTACCTGAACAGACTTCAGGAGTAAGTCTTCATGGTTTGTCTTTTGTCAGTTTCCATATTCAGTTTTTTTCTGTCTATATAATTGCAAGGCTAGTGTAAAAAGGACTTCTTGCATCTCCTGAGGAAACATTCGGCACTGGCCACTGGACTAGATCGACTGTGTTGTAATAAGCTGTTTTTGAACATATCAATACAAATAGCTATTCAAGTGTGGTCTGGCTAGATCAGACAAAGTCCTTCCTTGGAACTCCTTTTCCTCTCCCTTTCCCTTCACCTCCTGTTGTGTAAAAGGGTGTGGTTATTCTAATACAACACTGAGCCCCCAGCCAGAACAGACTTTGAGGTGTTAAAGGAACAACCTCCATCTCTCTGGGTGTTGCACTGGTACCATTTGTCATGCGGCAGCTAAACTTTCTTTTCTGTTTTCAGTGTGTATTCTTCATTTCCATTTGCCACCCCCACACTGATGCAAAATCTCCTCCTCATTTTGTTTCCATAGAAATCCTCAGCTGTAAATCCTTAAAGTAACTATTTTATTTATAGTGTTCTATTCATGTCCTTTTGAGCCGAGGACTCCAGGAAATGAAACAACAGAAAAGGCACCTCTTTGAAATGCATCCAGACTTTTATTGTTTAAGTGAAAAAGTAACATTCACATTTAAAGAAAATATTGGTGGATAAATTGTTTTAAAAAATATATAATTGGATATCATTTTTCATTCAGTTGGATAGTTCATTGAATTATTATTTTATGTAGAACAATAAGCATAGGTTCAATTTTAGTTGCATTTATGTAAATATTTGATTTTTATAAAAAGTTGGACATTTTATCAATGTCCTGTGTAATGTTAGTAACTCTAAATAACACACATTGTTTTTGGTAGGGCCGTCTTTTAAATATTTCAGAGCTCAGTAAATATGAAGTAGTGTATATAATCATTATCACCATAACAATTAGCATTATTCTAATTAATGGACAGAGCTGATGGCAATGCACCCAGATGGAAAATCAATGCTTGCTGCAGATTTGAGTTCCTCCCTGAGTTTTCGATGAGGTCTACAGAATTTGAGCTTCCATTTAGAAAAAAATAAACAACCACCCTCTGAAACATTTCCAGTCCCTCTGCTGGAACGTCGAGGTGCGGCTATCTGACTTTCTCAACAGCCGGAGAGACTGAAACAACAGAGCAGCAATGGAGGTGGAAACTTTCCCATTAATCTCAATAGAGAGTGCTAACTGGACATCCTAGTTTCTGAACATGTTTTTAGAGGGCCATAATGCTACTGGTTCACATCCTAGTCCACTCCAGCTATGAGGTGCATCCTTATCAACATTATAGCCCATAGGAAGAACACTTTAAAGGTCTTACAATGGTGTCCAGTTATTCCAGACATGAGCTCCTGTAAATACTCAGCAAGCTACTTGGGCCTTCACCTCTCTCAATAAATTAAAGTGTCTTAATTGGAAGTTATGATTTTTAATATAGTCAAACTGCTACACGTTGGGCAACTTGGGATTAGCGCGAATGTAGAGTTACAGCCGAGCATCTTGCCAAGAGGAGTCACAGATTAAAGTTATTATTTATCACCAAAAGAATCGGTTTGCAGTGGGTGAGAGCAAGAAACAGACATACCTATTACTCTTGATTGTCTAGTGGAAAACGTAATGCATTTCAATGGTATTTAGTATGCCACTTGTTTTGCTCCCAAATACCTCTTTCCAGCAAACACTCATCTCTAATGGACTTAGAGGGTGATTTGTAAATACAACTCAAGTGAGGGGCGACCAGATCTCGTTTTTCAGGTAGTCATTTTTCTGGTGGGTAGCTGGGGTTCCTTTTGCTCAAGGCTGTACCAAGGACCTTTGACCGCCCATGGCTCTTTGTATCTCAGCTGAAGGAACAGTTCAATGGAGCATCTATGTCAATCAAACGATCAATGAAGCAGGCCAGGAGCAGTGCTACATATGGTCGTTTGGGCTTTTACTGAACAATTTCCTACAGGGCGTTAGCAGATCTCGTTTGATGATAGGTGGATTTCCAGTTAGCAGATGTCGCCTGCTTCAGTGCCTGATGTCAAGAGTTATTGGCACATTATAACTGTTAACATTGTCCAGTTTCCCTGGATAGGTTCAAGTGGCCAAAAACCTTCCCTGGGATACTCCCAATTATACAAGCATTTTGGGGAAATTCACTGATTGAACATAGTGAGTTGAGCAACTGACATAGCCAGTGTTGGTGCTGCCACTAGATCAGAGATTGCTGATAAAATGGACAAAGATACGAGAGGCTGGAGGGCCAAATAACACATGCCATGTGAAGGGTGAGTGACTGCATTTCCCAAAGCCTTGCATATTCTCCATAAATATCTCATTTCTATTTGAAGGATACTCTCGCCAGTTCGATTTGATGCCTGGAGTCATGACCGAGCCACTTCCTTACTTTTCCTATACTGCCCTTAAATTTCCTTACTGCCCTTAAATACTTTTAGTATTTTACTCCATAAACATTTTTGCAACGTGGGGTGGTTTTTTTATTTGGCCACCGGTCTTCTCTTTGTGATGGCAGAGTCCAAGTAACACAGCACCTCTTATGCACAAGCCGTGCAGACAAAGGAAGTGGTTTCCTTAGCAACAAGGCCATGCGCAAGTTTTTAGAACAGCTCCTTCTCCTGAAGAAGTTCCCCCAGGTTAATGGATTGGGTATAAGCGCATATGGAAAACGGGAGTCTTTCTGCACATTTTTCTGATGAGCTAAAGGGGGATGGGCCAGATAACAGCCCATTCCCTGGTCAGGCTTAGGCTGCGGCTTGCTGAGTTATTTTGAATATTCTTGGGCTAGTTCCACTCTTCTTTCTCCAGATCAGGCGACCTGCTTTCACTCGGGCTCTCACAGCCTGTTTTCTCCCGTGTCAGACCCATTGCCGTCTGACAGCTTGTGAGTGTGAAGAGTGAGTACGGCCTGGGCAGTGGCAACGCAAGCGTCCCACATGTCATGCCTGGCCATGGTACCTACCGCCGGTCCTGACCGCGAGGGCTCCCGCCAATGTTCTAGCTCAATTCCCAGTCTGCTTTTGAACTTTCTGCTGAAACTGCAAATAAAGAGGCCAGTTAGTGCCAAGGTGGGTGAGTTTTTGTTGTCTGGCCACTAGGACTGGACTGAGGCTGACCAAACTCAATTCATATTGGCAACCAAATGGCCTCCAGATGGTAATGACTTTTGGATTCAAACCAGTGCTCTAGAGGTGAAAGGCTCTGTATTCCATTACCAGTCCCGAGTCACCCAGTCCCCCTGAAATATATCATACACACTTCAAACCTTTCCCATTTTATAGTCAGATTTAACTGCGTCACATAACAGGTTAGAACAACAGTGGGTTTTTAAATGTTCTAAATAGAACACGACTGAAATATTTAACAAGTGGAAGGAGAGGGGGCTTCCCTCCTCTTCCTTTCCGTATACGTATTAAAATAATTAGTTTAACAAAGAGGACTTTGTTCCCCTCCCCCCGTCCCTTTGAGTCCTGTTGGTGTCTGGCGCAAGAGGGCAGCTGTAATTCAGTCTCAGGGTTTTGCTGGCATTTATACACGCCGCTTTGAACCGCTCTCACAGTTTACAGTGTCAGCAGAACATCTTGATTGAATTACAACCTTGTATTCAGTTAGGAGCCATGTATTAGTCTTGATGCAGTTGAGTTGTAGGTGTCTGTCTCTGCTTATCTGGGGAGAGCACCCTTCTGGAAAATCAGGACACCAGATGTAGGACTGGCTGCAGTGTCAGCCCCAGTGCGGGGTGGGTAGCAATGCGAAGAAGAGGCCCACACATAACTGGGAAAGGCTTTGATGGGACTTGAGTGACAGCTAAACTTAAACGGACTGGGGCAAAACATGTCTCCTCTAGGTTACTGTCCTAGGCAAGCAGAGAAGGTCTGCCCTTCAGAGTCCCAAATCACTCACCACCTTTTACTGCCCCAGAGGTTCTGCCCAGGGTAAGTAGGAGAGCTCGACCTGCTATTGAAGGCAGCAGGCAGTCAGAAAAGGCCCAGCACATCCTAGCCCTGGCCCTTCCCTGCCTTAGAGCTCAGCTCATGGTTTCAGGCAGCAGGCTGTCTTTGGCCACTGGGCCTAAAGCTGGTCTCAGGGTCTCACTCAGCCTGAACGTTTGAGATGAAGGGAGATTATTTAGCAGCCTGTTTCCCCATTTTCTGACATTGGTGGTTAATGCCAAGCTGGAATCTCAGACCCGTCCAAGCCCCCAGTAAAGCCCAGATAATTTGCTTTGTCTAATCTGCTACCCAATTGCACTGTGATGCATGCTCAGTCTGTCTGTTCTGAACAGGCCCCTAAAAGAAATGTCATCAAACAACTGGTTCTCACCCACACCCTTTAATCAATGACTCTTGGGTGCATTTCTTTTCTTCTAAAGAGTCTGAAGTTCAATTTCCTTTCTGAACCACAACAGCCCATGCACGTCCGTTCACGCTGAGTGGGATCAGCCCTGTTTGCACACGCTTAGTTAAAAACAGACGTGGCCGCAATGCGTGTGCCAGCAACCGGCTGACATTGTACCAATCACAGAGCGTGGAGTTTAATCCGGGAGAGGAAAAAACAACCTTAATAGTCCTATAAATTCTCCGCTCCTAATTTATTATCTTTGTTTTTCAATCTGAAGGGAAATCCTGTTCATATCATATCAGTCTGCAATAACATGCATTTCCCACAGTGCCACTCAGCCAGGAGCTAGACCTCACAGGGGGCTGCCATCTGAACCCAGCCCAGGACAGAATCGCTAGCCGACCGCCTTCCCGTCACATTGCTTATTGGGCTGAAAAATACACTTGAACCATATCAATGTAGCTAATCTCTTAACTAAATTAAACTTTAACCCCGCCCCCAACTCGTCAAAAGAGGAAGCGAGACATGGAGTGGGATGCCGCGGAGAGACGCTGCGCGGACGCGTGACACACGTCTGGTCCAGCAGCGCAGCGCACTGGACTCTGAGGCTGAGAAGGAAGAAATACCTAATGGTGCCATAGTGAGCTCTCCCATGCGCCTTTAGCCCGGAGCAGAAAGAATGGCGACCAGGAGGCCAGGCTAGGGCAAAAGGGAAGTCAGGGAGACCGTTGGAGTTCGGCAGCAGGGTAACGAGACCTCCAAGGAAAGGAAATGGAAACGCCTGTCGTCACAAGTCAGATCCTGAGCACCCCTCTCAGCCTGGCTGGGCCGAGGACATGTGGAATCTCACTGAATGCCGTGGGCTTTCAATGTAAGCACAACAGAGTTCAGAAGAGCAGATTCTGGTGCAAGCACCTCTGTAGGACACTATGTTGCACTTTTAAAAAATGATCAATTAATTGGCCACCCTCTTCTTGAGTGGTCAGAGAGCTTCGTGCCTGCCTAACCATTAGCAGGACAATACTCTCTTCAGCTTGTCTAGTTCATGGTCCTCTTAATGGAGAAATGGTTAAAATGTATGAACTGCAGCCGAGCATGTGGGCCACGTGGGCAGGAGACTCAGAGCTCTCCCGCTGGGGTGCCAGCATGGAACGACTCTATCCAACGAGCTATGCCCCAGCATGCTCACAATTCACGCTGGCGGTGACTGTGTCCCAGGAGGTAAACAGTTCCCAGAGAACATTGAAACAGGAGTGGACATGAAGAAGCTGTAGGCATTAGGGATTTGCTACCTTTAAAGGACAGATGCTTGTGTGCGCTTGGGGCAAAACTCTGCTTCCCATGCAAGTAGGGTCCCTGGGGTCGGGCTCACTGCTTGGTCCCCTTCCTGCTTTTGTCTGCCCTCCCAAAGCACCATGACTCCAGCATCAGCTTTCCTCTCTAGCCATTGTCATCGGAATGCCCTTCCCCTAATTTGTCTTACGGCTCGGAGACAGCACATTGCTCAGACAGACTGAAAGCTGGACTAACGCACACCCAAAATAGTACAGATTTCAGGTTTTTGATGTTAATCTCTTGCATTTAAAACAATCTGATTAGAGCACAAGTAGTGCCTGCCTTTCTTTAGGCAGTGTTTGTTAAATGTTTTCCTGGGAGTGCTCCTAGGATAGACAGAGCCCCAGAGGAGGGATGTTCCTGGTGGTAGGAGGCGGCAGGCATTGTGTTGATTTAAGGGGCCTGATGTTGAAAAAGGCAACGTTCATTAAACATGACCAATGTTCCGTTCTGAGACCCTTCCCTTTCTCGGGGCACATGTTTGGGAGCAAACCTTATTTTGGTTTTTCTCTCATATGCATTAAGGGTGCAAAATGTCCATTAGGTATTAATAGACCATGAGCACTGTCTGAGGACTAGATGAGAAACAAAAACACCAGTGGTTCCATAAGCAATGCACAGAGATAACATGTTATAGCTTGGCCCCGATCCTGCAAACACCTGCTCACACGAGTAACTTCATGTAAGTGGAGAGTCCCCTCTGGGGAACGGTTCCCTGAGATTTACAACATCTGACCTGAACCAAAGTGTTTGGTTTTGTCTTCTTATCTGAATATTAACCAAGACACATGCCACAGCTCTCCTCTGCAACTCCCCCGCCCCCCCCCATTCCCCACCTCCCAAGTGAGCCCACATTAGCTCTGCCTCAGTAATACGTTTCCTTTCTCCTCTGCAGTGCCAACATTTCTAGTAGGATCTATATCTTTCCATAGGCAGTTTGTTTCATCACAGTAGCATAATAATGTGCTGAGAAGAGCTCATCGTTGTGAATTAATGTTTAAAAGCTCTCACTTTTGGGTTGTTGAAATGAATGTTAATTTGACAAATGGCAGTCATTGGAATTGAGAGGGCATTAACATGGAAATAAGAGTTAACCTCCAGCGGGGCGGATGCAAGGTGAGAGGAACACATGCTGCAGAAGCTGTAGTTTTTCACCTGATGCTCATATTGTAAATACTGCTAGTGCCCTGTCTATTTATAGAACGGTAATTTAAAGGCTAGTTCAGGAAAATCTGAATGACATCTCCTTAAGAGAAGCAATCGCAGGGTATCTGGGAAGATGTCATGCAGCTCTCCAGCTTTCGCTCTCAAAAATACTCATATGTCCACTAAATCAATTTGCCTTTTTCTTGTAACTGCATTTGCAGGGCCATCCTTTTCCATTTTCTGTCACTGTCACATGTTAATTCCTGTCACTGTATAACACCAGCAGCCAGCTCCCCAGGACTTGGATTTAAAGAGTGATTCTCACATTTCCTGAATGCACCACCAAGCTGGCTGGGCTTCTGCTCTAAACAGTTGCTTAATGTAAACATGACACCCAAATGAGGCTTTTTGTGCATCAAGCAGTGAATATTGGATAAAGCAGCGACTCCCATTACAGGCTCCACTTTGCTACTTGTGGATCTAGAACCAACAAATGATCGAAATTCATTTGCAACGTTCTCTCTCAAATATTTCCTCTTTGGTTTCCACTTTTTTTCTGACATTTTCCACAGCATTTTCTTTGGCTTTCACTTGGTTTTTTTTTTCTTTTTTCCTAATTCTTTTTGCCCCCTTTCCTTCTTCAATTTTTTACTAAGGAAAAGGGGAGGGGGGAGAATGAGAAAAAGAGGAAATGAAAAAAATGCAAGACCAAGAATAAAAAATCCTGATAATTTTTAATTACAGGAAATTTTTAGAGGAAATTTTTCATTTGGAAAAAAGATTGATGGTTTTTCACTGAAAAATAGTCTTGAATGAAAGATTTTGAGCAGTTCTACAAATCTCTTATTTTACCCAATCTAAAAACAGTCACATGATTGGCATCTGAAACATGTGCCAGGTGGTACCCAGGGGAATAGCTGCGGGCGTCACTGGTTTGGTTTCCAAAGCATTCGTTCTGTAGAGAAAGGGCAGAATTTGGGGCAGTGTTGGTAAATGGCAGGCTCTGTGTGTGTGAGTGTGTGTGCGCACGCACACAGATGTGGGTGTGGGGGGGTGGGAAGAAGTAGCAGTTGCACAGAGAGGTGGACTCACAAACAGAAACTTACAGTTCTTTTTAACACAGAGTTTTGAGTTCAAAAGTTGGCTCAGTCCCAAGGCACCTGTAGCCTTCTCCCTTGGTAGCACAGTTGAGGTGACCCTTTTGCAAGTTTTTTTTCATTAGTTTCTCTGGTGTATTTAAGTAAAAAAAATGCTTCCCTTGGACTTTAGACATCAGAGGAAACTACCAGCTTGGTCTGGGAGTAAACAGATGGTGGCTGCTGGCTGGAAGGTCCCCGTGCTGGAACCCGGGTAGCAGGCGAGCCCAGGTTCCCCTACCTACCACTCGGAAAGGGGCATTGTCTTCCATTAGAGGAGGGCCTGGAAAGACAGATGGAGAGTTGGTCTGGGGGGACTTTGCTACCCCGAAGGGGAAACACAGATACTAACCTGGCCGGAGGGCTGAGCCACGAAAGGGAAGCATGCTGTGTCCCAGACAGCAAGGGGGCTGCGGCGAGAGCCCACAAAGGAAGGGGGCGTCAGATTCGGATGGAGCTAATCCCCAGGGCAGCCAGGAGCAGGCACCCTAAAGGTGAGCGAACCCTATGACACACCTCCTACAGGCATCCGAGCACTGTGCTTTACATAAATGATGAACTGTTTAATACTACAGTGCCCCGGTGTCAGAAATCGTGTATCCCTAGTGCCTATGCCTGACATCCATGTACACAAATATATTTATCTTTCAGGGTGTGCTGGGGGCATCCAGTGGTTCTGAACTGGGATACCATGAAAAACCTACATCTTAGGCACGACAGTGCAGAGGATTCAAGGGAAAATGAAAACACATTTTGGTGTATAAAGCATCAGCTCCTGGGTGAAATTCACCCCTGTGCAGCGAGCCAGCCTGGAGATGCACACCAGGACAGTCCCCTTAGCTTGTCTATCAAGCCTAAAAAGTTGCATCTTAGGATTTAAGTAGGACTCTAGGAGTTCCTAGGTCTTGCCCTGGCCCTCTGCACAGGGGTGACAGGTTCCTGTTTGCTCAGGAAAGGGAAATTTAGGTCCACATGCATTACTAATAACTCCTGCTTTTGCACTCTTGGCATTGCACACTTATGACTCACTGTGCCGTGCAGCGTTTGCTAAAGATGCAATCAGTGAAAGCAAATGGAGAAGGATGTGAAACCCTGGACGGCAGCAGCGCTCTTTTGCAACCATTTCGTTATTTTGTACTGTTTCTCACATCTCTAAGTCATAAATATTCCGACTTTCAGTTTTAACTGCAGCTGGGAAACTTCCTTCCAAATTGTTTTCTTTGTCAGGATAAAGTTCAAATTTTCAGTCAAAAAACCTTCTCTCCCTGACTCTTAATAGTTACTGGCCAACAAATGAAAGAGGGGGAAAGGGAGTGAATTACATGACCTGTCTCTTTTTGTTTATTAAGAACTTCTTTCCAGCGTCTGAATCTTACGGAAATATGGTTTCAATTTTCTCTTTGAATTGTGGATCAAGAAATGTTGCCAATACATATTTTTCTCTGTCAAAATTTCATTTAATCTGGAGTCTGTAGATGTCTTGAGAGCCATGTCTCCTCACAGGGTTATTACGGTGTGTGCCGGTTGTCATGTTAGCTTTAAATTGGAATCACATTTGTTCCAGAAGGAGGTGTCGTTATGGGCTCTTTAGCAGAAATAGGCTTAAAGAGAGATTATTTGCGCTGTCCTCCAGCGTGACCATCTGAAGAAGGTCAGAGAAGAGTAATGAGGTCACCCAGGTTGTAGTTCATGGAAATTGCGACAGCTTCGTCTGACTTCTCAGTTACTTGTTGCAGTGACTGTCCCACCGACTGCCTGCTGGGTTGGAAGTTTTGCCATTAGCCTATAAAAAGTTTAATGAGTTAGAAATTCCTGCTGCAGTTCACGTTTCAGCACCTCGCTTTCTTCTCCAACTCACTCCAACTTCCTTTTTAGCCTTGATAGACGAGCTGAAGCAGCCATTAACTCCATCGAACATCCAACAGTCCCCACAGCCCTTCAGCAAAGAGTCCAAAGAAAAGGTAGGAGAGCTCGAGAGGTGTAGAAAGTTGCCATCTCCCGCTGCAGACGAGTCTGATCTTTCTCAAACTGAATGTACTGGAATGAGACCAAGAGATCCATTCAAACCTTCCAGGCAGCTGAGTTGTTTAATACAATGCACGTGTGCACCGGGCCCTAGACTCCTCCCACAGTGACCTCGTGTAATCGTCCGAGAGCTCACTATCAGTGCTCCTTGGGGATACAGTCTCTGTGGCTGATAGAAGCCGCTGGGCCTATTTGACCTCATCTCTCCTATATGAAATAGCTTTGACACAACTGTTTGTACCTACTCTACAGAAGCAGAAGCCTTGCATTTTATGGGTGTTTCCCATTTACGGCTGGAGCTAGACTTGTACTTTGGGGTCCCAATAGCAGGGTGCTGAACCTGTCTGCCTCCATGCCATACAACTTACTTTTCAGGAGGGCTTGAGGTCATATTGCTATATCCTGCCACTGCCGTAGCCCTTCACTTCTATACGAACGGTATTGGAAATCAGTGATCAGGATGTATACCGCAGTGTCTGCATGAAGCCACAGTGCTGTACAGCCAGTCTGTGACCCTGTGTTGTCAGCCTGCAGTAAGGACTACACCTCCAAAAGTCGTGGAAATAAACACCTTCTGCTGGATGCTCGTTAGCAAACACTTTTGATGTGGTGTCTAAAGCTAATAGCAGCTTGCTCTTCCCTCCCTCACACAGACGTGACTGTCCCTGTGTGTGCGTTTGTCCCACACCTAGGGCCTGGTAAAGGGTAATGGATACATATGACTTTTGCAGCTGGAACTATTTGACCACAGTTCTGTATTTCAGTCCTGATGGGAACACGATGGCCTTGTGCTGTTTCTGGTCATGCATGCCTCTCATACAAATTCCTCCATAAAGCTGCTGAATGGAGTGGCAGAGATGAACGTCTAGCCAAGGACATGGTAATTTTGGATTTATTCAGCCTGTGATTTTTTTTAAAGTTTGATGGAAACTACAGTATTTTAAAAGGTGATGAGTGTCCCTCTGCTCCTCAGAGCTCCGGTACCAGGCCATGCCACAGAGCAATTTGGAGTAAATTAGGTCACGGAGACAGTATCATAGGCTATGCTATAAAACAGTGATGATACAGCTTGTACTGTACACTCTGCAGCTGACCCACTGTCCTGTGTGCCCTGTGCAAAACGCAGCTAGAAAAATAGACTCCTGCCTGGCCGCAGCTTTCTGTCCTTACTAGCTACAGAATGATGTAGCACTGAATACTTTATCCAAAACAAATGCAGCAGCTACAGCGAGGGCAATTTATTTTCCCCTGTTATGAATTTTCTCACTGCATTACAGCGTCTCAATACATTGCTCGGGCCAAGCACTTCCACTCTTGCATGTGGAACTCCGAGCAGTCTCCTAGCGTCTTGGCTTTAGCCTTTCAAAGGATTAACCTTCCCCCACCTAAGTGGGAACAAAAAGGGAAGAACTGACTCATGCTCTCTCCCAATTCCCTAAAAAGAGCAGTCACTGATGGAGTTCGAGTGCTGGAAATTATTCACAGGAACTTGGCATATGAACCCGTCAGACAAATATTGTAATCAACTGATTTATTTCAGACAGTGCATCAACAACTCATACCATTTTCTGTCTCTTAACCCCCCCAGCCAAGCCCAGCATGATGGAAAGAACAAAGCCATCAGTCCGACTGACACAGAATAGCAGTGTAAAGGTTGCTAGGGAAGTAGGTGATCTTTGCCTCGCCTCCTCCACAATGTGCACAGACATAAAGTGGTACCTCGCACTAAGTTTTTGGGCTTACCTGCACTAGGGACTGTACGTGGGGGTAGCGGCACCAATATGGCTGCACTGATACAAGCCCCCCATGTATACACGCTGCGCTGGTGTAAATCAGGACTTGCACTGGTCCGCTTACCCTCGTTTGAAACAGCGATAACTTGCACTAATGCAGCTACAACCATGCAAAAATTCCTAGTGGGGGGAAGCCGTTTGATCACGCCACCTCGCACAGTGGCTAGGGATACAGAGAGGCACTTGCAAAAATAAGACCCACCCGTGGGGTTTTATTTGCTGGAGGGAGAAGGCTTAAGGACACCTCTTTGCATTGCCAACTCTGAACATGGATGACAACAGACTGGACCACGTGGTAATATAGCTGCAGATACCCACTTAATGGTCAATTAGCTGCTAATCACCAGTCCATATCCTTCTCTTCTTTGTGCTGACATCTAATCTATGAGGGCTCTTAATAGAGTGATACAGAAAAACTCAGTGAGTTCTCTGGGCCCAAGAAAGCAGAGTGGTGAGTTGGCCTGGCAGACAGAGCCACAACAACTAAATTCATCCAAGCTCTGTCTCTGCAGAGATTTTTTGCCCAATGTAGCTGCACAAGTCGCAGAGTAGATGCACTGCACTGGCCTGGAAAGGGGCTTGCCCTTGTCCAGCTTCCCCAGTTGGTAACCAGGGCGTTTGCACAGCATAGCTACACCAGTGCCAGCCCGCTGTACAGTCAGGGCCCCCGGAGAACACTGTGCGGCTGGATGCGGCGGTGTTGAAAGCTCTAGGAAGATCCCTCTCCTGGGTGAATGCAATGCCTCAGCAATGTTACAAGGCCACTCAGCTCCAGCATGGCTCTGAATCGTGTTCTGAATTGTTTGTCAGTTCAGCTGCAAGTTGTTTTTCTTACCTTTAATCTCTCTTTGGTATGTTTTTAGCTAAAAAAAGTTAACCCGCCACAAATTGTGTCCCGTACCAATTTTGCTTTGACTCCTGGTCCCTGGTGGAGCCTTATCTGTCAGCTCTGCCCGGACAAACTTTGCCTTCCACTCAGCTCCTCTGATGCACCCTCAGGTTAATCCAAGAGCCTAAGAGAATCTCAGCTTCCAAACCTGCAGCAGCTGGCGGCCTGTGTCCTTGGCCGGGCACGTGTGGGGAAGGGAACCGGGGAGGATGCGTGGAGTTCTTTTTGATAAAACACAACATCTGACCTTTTGCAGTGGTTCCTCCTATCCAGACCACAGGAACACAGACATACCTGTAGATGTGAGCTACGGTATATGAATGTGGATCTGAAATGAAGGGGTTGTTTGGATTCAGGGTTTTGGTTTGAGTCTCTCTCTGATTTAGATGCGAGTTTTACATGATACAACTATACAGACTGCTCAGATTTTAGAAAAAGTAACTGGTTTTTGTGATATTTCTCTGTACTAATTTTGTAATATTTTAAATGTGTATTATGTCAGAGGAAGGTAGGAGCGTAGATCCCTTTGAGGATCAGGGCCCGGACTCCTAACTGCTTAGCAGAGCAAGCTTTGGGTGAGTTAAAGCTGTGACCAATACATAGCTAACTGCTGATGAAAATAGTGCAAGCCTGCTTACGACTTATAGAAATGCGCCGTTACATGACTTCCCTGTTTAATAGCACTAGAGACATTTGTATTTATGGGAAAGGCTAGTTCAAGATCCCTTCAGTGTCTAGTGCTAATTAATTCTTGTATCTTGATGTGGTCCATAGTGTAATTGCAGTTAGAAAATTAAACAGCAACGGCTACTGCTCACAGCTTCCTTGGCCACTCGCTCAGACCACATCACTGGGGGTATTTATACTGCCCAAATGTCTACATTTAGAGAGAAGAATGGATCAATATTGCAACAGCACCGGGAGGCTGGTTACTGAACCTGCTCTGCTGTCAGCAAATCATTAGCTACCAAGTATCCCTGGTATCGGGGTTTGGGGGTTCTTTTCGTTTTAGGAAGATAAAGAACGTCTGGTGGCAGCTAGTTACAGGGCTAATGCATATTTCTAATTAGGGCTGACTCACCAGCATCAGAGCTGCCTTAAGTGATTAAGCTCCAGGAGACAAGTGAATATCCAGGTGCACTATCAGGTGGAGAGAGAAGATGATTGATACGTGAGCAGAGTGCATTAAAGCTGTTCCCTTCATGTTGCTTATTAGGAAAATTTCTCCTACCTCATTCAGTTTCTTCCACACTGTCTGTACAAAGGTGGTTCTCTTCATAAAGCCATCTCTCTCACTGGCCACATTGCTTTCAAGTAACTGACACTCACATTTTAAAGAGAAATTGACAAAGGCTGCATTAGATGAAATGTCTAATGTGGCAGCAATTTGCAAAGTATGGCTTCTAAAAGAGACTCTTCCATCTGCAGAGATTCAAAGATTCCTAGAAAGCAGTAATGCTGTGAGAGACAGTGGCCAGCAAATTAGACATGCGTTTTCAATGGAATATGGGGAGGGGCGGAAGAGCGGTGACGTTCACAGCTCCATATGGAGCGGTGACATCACAGAGCAGGGAGGTCAGAGCAGGGCTTGGAGCTAGTGCATTTTCAGTTCTGGGCACTTCAGTATTGGAAAAATATTGACAAACTGGAGGGATTTCAGAGAAGAGAAAAAACAACCAAACAAACTACACAGCTGAAAGGACTGGCCTGCGTAAAATGATGGGAAAACGACTCTGCCATGTGCTTCCTGGTGTTGGCTGGGACCAGACAAGGAAGTACCAGGAAAAGCAAATGCCCACACTTTGTACGTGACTACAGTGAAGCATTTCTTGGCAAGGAAAGCAAAGGGGATTCCCTGCCTATGAACTTCTATAATACCCAGGTCTCCCTAAAGCAATCAGCCCTGGGAAAGTCCTGCAACAACTGGGTGTCCTTCCTAGCAGAGTCCTTAGCCACTGCACTAGTCACTCCTCAGAGGACTTGCTTTTCTCCTATTCTGGTGGTGAAATCAGAATTCCCTCTCCCTGTCCCCATGTCAGTGCCAGGCTTTGCAGCATAGCAGGTAGGTCTTGACATTTCCAGTCAGAGAGGGATCTGGCCCAGCTGCACTGACCCTCCCGGACATGCCAGTACCATGCCGTGCCCCAGGACAGTGGTCTTGGTGCTCTGGGTACTAACTCTCACCACATTTGGAGTTTTACTGAGAGCCCCAGCTCCTGGAGGCATGGGATTTGGTGAGAATCTCATGTTTCATTTTAAAAGACGTTTCTAGTCCTCATGGTTACAGAGAAAAGCTTGAGAGTGTGACCGGAGTGCCCCAGAACAGCCCAGGGAGCAGAAGGCAAAGAAAAAGAGCTCAAGCCGTCCTACAGATTCTGGAGGCCCGGCTCACGCTTTTTTGAATGTTTGGTGTTGGCAATGCTGGTAACCTCTGGAAACAAGCAGAGAGGCCGAGTCTGCAGAAGGCAAGTTACTTTTTAGTGTTAAACAGAGGAAATATCCACAGTCTCAGAATCAAGGCATGCGGCAGACTCTTTGGCCATTGCCTATCCGGACACCTAGATCCATGTCTCATGGAGGAGATAAGTTGGTTATTGTTATCAGCTGGAAATTCATTTCCTGGTGTCGAGAACGTGAGACCGTTAACAGATAAATTAGAAGGCTTCTCCTTAAAGAGTTTGCAGCGGTGCCTGGGACATATAGAACTGTCAGTCTCTGTCTGTGGAGGAGGGAGACCTTCCCTAGCTACCGCAAGAGGTGTTCGCTGAGAGACAGCAATTGCTTAGCAGGAGTTCTCTTTAGAAACAGGCCCGCTCCGGACTCGGCATGTTCAGACACTGAAGGCCTCAGCCCTGTAGAGACTGCTTTCCTGCTTGTCAAATGCAAGGTGAGTGTTGTGGGCTCTCAGTGGCCGTGGAGAAAGTCCTCTCTGGCGGGAGATGTGTCACCAGACTCCTGGGGAAAAGGCACATGTTACTTGCTTGGGAAACCACGGGGAAAGGGGAGTGGGAATGGGCATTTCAACATTTCTGAGAGCAGCTCAAGTGCTTGTGCAGTTTTCTTGCATATCAGTCACTTTAATTCCGATCCAGCAGACTTGTCCTGCCGATCAGCAGGCAAGCACTCTCCAGAGGAGATGAGGGACCTTTCTCCCTACAGGAGCAGACGTGTGCAGATAGACACACACAGAAGTCAATGTGCAGGGCCAGCATGCTCCGTCAGCACCTTGCAGCATCGTGCCCAGAGTACAGCTCACGTCAGGTGGAATGACCCCAGCATCACTCAAACCCTCCTTTCAGGATTTAAATGGTGCCTCAGCCTGGCAAGGGCCCTCTGCACAGGGCAAATCACCCTTGGTTATCAGACACTCTTGTGGTTCTAGAATGAGGTACCCCAGCCTGGGGCCAATATGCTGCTGCTCACATGCTCTCTGCCAGGAGGGTGGGGGGTTGGGAAAGCTTTGGAAGAAAGTTGCCCCCACTTCCGCTGTAGGTGATCTCCTCGGTCCCTTGTGCTATTAGTGCCTGACCTTTCCCCTACCACTATTGCAAGCTTGTCCTTTCCCGAAGCCTCTCCTATCCACATGGCGCTGATGCCCCTGCTTCCATTCATTCCTCAGGGCTTGCCTCGTGCCCCGGCATGCCTCCTGCTGACCGGAGAGGCTCCAGCCCACAGGCCATCTGTTATTCACTGCTGTGCTGCTATCAAACTGGCCGTTGGCCTCCTGCCTGCGATGGGACTTTTCCCCCTGGTGATGGACAAGTAGCAGCTGCAGGAATTCCCACCGGTGTACATAGTAACCATCAAAGACTAAACAATTCAGAATATTTCCTTACGGATGCATGAACATCCCTAGGCTATAAATTAAAGGGGACCATCTTGAAGGAGGCCTTAATCAAAAGTTAAGAGTTGTAGCCAGTATGTCATAGTTCCTCATTAGATTGCCATTATAATGCTCTGTAATTGGAAAGACGTTAATATTGACAGTGTTGTGAAGAATGTCCTGCTTCACCTTGCATGCTCAGAATTGAATAATGGAGCAGATATGATGGATTAGAAAAATTCCCCAGTTAAGGTCCCTAATGATATAGTTTTACCTGCCCAATTAAGGTGGAGTACTTGGGAAAAATCTGTCTGCTGACTTTCTCCAGGTGTCCAACTGCTCTGTAATGTGCTGGTGGTTACAGCATCCTCAGATGTAGAAGATTGCTGGAATTTTATCCTACTTGAAATGTTGTCTCCCTGATTTCCCAGGAGCATAAAGCTGGAAGCTGCTCAGGGGCGGAAGTGCAGAAGCTGAAATTGTACCAGCAAGGCCTGCTCTTCGAAAGACACTGAACCTCACATATATTTAGTCTTGGGTTGGATTTCAGGACACACACACTCTCTTGAATCTAAACCCCCATATCCACCCCACCTCTTTTTTAAAAAGAAAAAAAGAATGATTTTTTTTTTCATAAGAAAAGCAAAGTGGGAATATTTGAACTGGGAAGGTCAGTGACCACTTTATGAGTTACTTTTATCTGTGACATTTGCTTTGTTTCTATTACTGTGGGAATGATGTCAGCACTGCAGTCCAGTGTCTCTCTGGACAGGAGGTCAGGTTAAATGTGACAGGCTGGCTGGCTAACTAAAGGCCATTGGCCTCTAGTTCTGGTGGCTGAATTATTCCTCATTTAGTTACTACGTCCAAGTGAAAGACTAAAGCGGGCTCGGTGTCGTTTCCCACAATGGGTGCCATGTCTAATCTCCCTTAAACCGAACCCTGAGGCGAGGGGCACATCAGGGATGAAGAAGGAAAAAAATGAAGAATTGTACTAAAACCTTCACAGGCGCCCTTCCGGCCCCAGAGAAAGAATGCTCTTGTTTGGTATCCTGTTTGGATTGATCTCGCCCAGTTAAATGCTGTGGGGCAGGTGCTCTCATTCCTCAGTGCAGAACATTTCAATAGCCGCTCCATTCCCTCTGGCCTTTCCTCTGCCCTCCGGGCTTGGCCTGGACATTGTGCATTTTGGGGGAATCTCTCTTCTCTCCAGCAACAGCCTCAAATCCCCCACCGCAGCAAAAGAACGAGGGAAGCTAAGGTCAGCTGCAGCCACATGGGTGTTTTACTCTCTCAACCTGTGACTGGTGGATCTGGTTCATTAACCAAACCAGAATTGGGGGCGCTTGAGGCTGTCTCTTGGCTGCTCCGGCCAGCAGCGTCAGTAGGATAATACGGATCAAGGGAGCGGACATAGCGATGAAATAGTGGCATGACAGACTAGTGTAACTATACGACTAAACAATTGCTGCTTCCCAGCCATGCCCTCCCCTCCCAGCTATCAATCAGTGATCAGCAATTACAATAGCTGCCTTAGAGAGCGCAGGGGATTGGTGCATAAAAAGTATTTGCAAACCCAGAGTTCATATATTATCCCCGAAGAAGATTCCTTCCATTCAGGCTAGAAATATCAAACAAGACCAAAATATGTTTGTTCCTTTTCTGCAAATCTCTGGGGCGCATGGAGAATGTTCTCCAGTGGCCTCAGGTTGACATGCATGTCCCTGTGGGCTGTTCTCTAGCTGGTTCCTCCCCCCCCCGGGGGGCGCAGCGACGTTCTCCTCCATTGCCATTTCTGGAGAGGAGCCTCATTTCCGCCGGTCAGCCAGGGAGGGGGCTGGTAGAAAGGCTGCTCTGAGGCCTGGCCCATCTCCACGCTGTGTGCCGGCTGACAGGGAACGGGGGAAGGGCATTTCCTCTCTTGCCATTCCTGGGGTCTTCCTTCGTTTTGGGCTTCTCTGAGCGGTGTGAGGAGGTGGGAGTGGGGCATGGGATCCCAGTGGGGGCAGCTCCAAGGGAAACATGCCGTTGCCACTCACAGCGACTGAGAGGAAAACACTGGCAGGGAATTCCGAAAAATGTTTGGAAAATTCAATGTTTTATACACAGAACAGAGATAATTTCTGACCAGTAAATATTAATGTAGCAGTCGGAGGCAGTTTCCCTTTAACCCGCTTAGAAATTGAAATGTTGCTCTCTGAGGAAGTCTACTAGAATGGGAGCTGTCATGTGACACCTTGTAGCTTTTAGTTCAGTGACACCTGCCACGTGAACAAAGGGCAAGTCAGAGAAGATACAGAACTACAGCATATTTCCCCCAACGTCAGATTCATAGATGATTTTTGTGAGACTAACCTTCTTCCTTGGAAGCAATCAGCTTGCTGCAGAAAAGGATGAAACAAAATGTAGGCATCTAAGACATCTGGGCACTTAAAGCTTTTTCTCTGATGTCTTCCAGTCCGTGTGTACAGACGGGCTAAAGACCCAAGAAACAAGTAAATATTCATTCTGCCAAGGGGCCAGTGTTTATGTCTGTTTACCCAAGGTGTGTTTTAGGATTGAGGATATTGCTGCAAAGCATGGGAAGCAGGGAGATATGTCTGTGCTTTTTTCTCTGCCCCATCTTCCTTTCAGCTGCTCCTCTGATGTATGGTAGGGAGAAAGCTACCCAGTCCAGCTTAGACCAGCTTTTGTTCTCCTTAGAATTTAAAAAGAACAGAAACCTGTCATTAGAATTTAAAGTCTTTAAGGCTCTTGAGGAGGTGCTGGTAAAACTCCAATCATTCATTCCTCTTGATGAGATTTGTTTCCTGGTCAGTCTGCTCATGATTCATGCCAGGGTGCCTGGGATGAGCCTCCTGTGTGACTGGAACAAAACGATGCCTTTGTGTGAGCACTGGGATGGCTGCACCACCAGCACTCAGTGTCATGCCAGGGCAGGAAAGAGTTAAAGAGAAAAATCTTGTAATAGCTAAAAACTATGGATTGAGCAAAATCTCCCTGTCAGCTTCTCTGTGATTTCGCTGAGAGACTTGGACATGCTGGCATCGGATTTACAAATTGAAAATCATTAATAATTCTAACCAGGCTGTGATAAATCTGAGATCAGTCTCGATGAACCTGGACACCATTTCATAAATCAAAAAGATTACTTAGGAATTTTTTAAAATCTGACGTCAAAATGTCACGGTTACTAATGGTTTTTGTAGATCTCTTACAGTGATATATCATTTATCTACGCTACATCTAAAATGTGACACCAGGGCAGAACTGTGATGTCTTTAATATCATGAATACATTTTATCCCATAATAAAGGTATTAACAACTTCTTGCTGTGACTTGTACTGGAAGTTCTGTGCCTGACTTAATGCTATAGTTCCCATATTAACCATTTCCCTGCAAACATTTGTGGACAAACTATTATTTGTTCCATATTCTTGCTTATTAAGTGGGGTGGGGGACCTGCTTAAGGAGCCAGGAGCGATACTGCTGGCACCTAGCTATTGCACTTCATGACCTCACCTGTCACAGTACCTAGTGGCCTGGCTGGAAGGGGGTCCCCCAAACAGACCTTTCCTTTTCCAGCTAAGGGTGTATCCCTAGATTTTTATTCCAGTTCCAAATGAGCTTTCTTCGCTTGACGGACAGCAATTGTTTGGTAGCAATCCTGCGTTGGTCAGAGAGGAGCAGGTGAGGTAGAGCAGATACCTAATTGGCCAATCATGATTGTAACCAAATGGCACGATCTCCGGAAGGTTTTGTGGAAGCAGTACTGCCCGGGACTGTGTTTTTGTAAAGCACTTGCCTTCCTTTTGCTGCTTCTCCGGTGTTGTGTTGCTATCACATATACATCTGCGTAACAGTGTTAAAGAAAGGGAATTGCGTAGGTGGTGTTCCATTTTCACTGCCATTTGCTGTTGGCGAGTTGCCATCCGAGTTGGGTCACAGATATATGAGAGTGTTCCCGACGGGACAGCACAGGAACAGTAACACTCTGTTGCCCTCCTCCCGAGGGGCCGCCTCTAATTCCGACTGGTAAGGAAAGGGGCTGAAAATAGCATCTTGCTTTGCCTGCAGGATTTGTGAATATACCAGGATGCTACTCAGCAAGCAGCCTGGGTGAGTAGCAGGTGCAGAGAGCAGCAGAGTCTGAACTGAGAGGAAGGTGTGACAGTGGGTCAGGGACTGATGAAGCCAGGGAGGGGCTAGCAGCGGGGATGAAGCAGCTGCACAAAACACCATAAAGTTTTCTTTTAGGGTCTGGGCTCACAAGTAATTTTTCTGTGAAGTGAAAGGGAGATTTTCACAGTCAAATACAGGGGACACCTTGGCCAGAGCAGGAATGTGGGCGAATTCAACACATTTTCTTCCTCTTCCTGCCAGCGGGATCACATGTTTCCTGCAGATCTGTGAGCACATTTCAGGAACTTGTTACACGGAGAAAGGGTGTCAATACTAAGTATTGCTGCCCCAACCCCAGCGTAGCGCATCCGACAGCAGAACACACACTGCACAGAAGAGAGACAGAATCCCGGAACAATGGACAGTGGATTCATGGACCATAGCGAGAAGCAGCAGAGGTCTGTCATGCTCTGGGCCACAAGGTGCAGCTACCCGTGTGAGAGTGGTATGCATGTCGGGTGGGTCTGTGCTCTGTCTCCCTTCCCCAGGGGTACTGTACCCCCAAGGTAGACAATGCCACGAGGCACAATCGGATTATGACTGTGGCAGCTGCAGTTCAGTAGAGCTCTAGTCAAGGGGTAATTAAAGGCCTGATAAAGACCCACAAACGGTCTGCAGTGGCATATGCCTGCCTGCATCCATGCGCAGTTTTCCAGTGGCCATGGCATCACCCTAATGGGAAAGCCATATATAATGTAACAGGGCTGGAACCAGGACAGCACTGTAGACAGTATTCTAAAAACCTATGGAATTTAACAGAGAATCGATTTCCATAGGGAATGGGTGTTTTTTAAAACAAACTACCCTATAGAATTCCAGAGCAGAGAAAATTTTATATTAAGTTCAACAGAATGGTTCAAAAAACTGATAGGTGATCAACGTCTCTTAAATTCTGTAGGACTAATGCAAAAGCACTTCCAGCTGTAGGCCCTTATGGAAGGGCTTTGTTTCTGCACTTCCTAGAAGTGTTTCAAATTTGCTGTGATTGCTTTCATTACAAAAAAGTGCCAATTTTTAGTCTGTGAGGTTTAAGTAGCCAAAACAATCCATCCCCAATCATTAAAATCTAGGTCTTCAAACTGCTAGTGGAGTGCATGTCTGAAGATGAAATTTGCAGTTGTTGGTAAAAGAGTAAAATCAGGGAAAAACCTTCCCACATCCCATTCCTCTGGCTCCCTGGAATCAAGCACAATTATTGCTTTGGACAATTAGATTTGAAGAGCAGGTAAGTTACAAAATATATTTTCAGCAAATACTTATGACTATTTTTGGTCTAATATTGCACCCCAAATTAGCATCATTAAGGTAGTGGAAATGCAGCAGTCACCAATACACACACAGTTTTATCTGGAGGTAATAGTCCACACATTTGCAGAGGAACCATGATGTGTCTTTGGACAATGCCATCAATTGAAATCTGAGGAACGACCTGTACCTCTCAACTATTGTTCAGCAACAGAGAGGTCCCAACTCTGTGATCCTAACTTACCCCTGCCACACTGAATCTTATTCGGAGAGCAGACCAAAAAATGTCAAAGTTCAGCATTTTTTAATGAAAAAGAAATTAACCCCAGATCACAACAAGCCTCTCCCTACTCTGTTCATTTTTCTGTGTGTTCCTTATTTCAAGTCTTTTCAGCTTAGCAGGTTGGGAAGACTAATAAGGTAACCAGGTGCTACCACGAGGGCCAGGGCAACCCCTCGGCACGTGAGCCTAGTGCTACTATGCTAATGACTTGAAATGGTAACGGACTTCTGGAGTTTTTGCTATAAAATGCTGATTGTTGGAAAGAACAGGTCAATAGTTAAATTTGCAAGGAGTTAAACTCTTCCCACTGAATCACAAAGGTACTTCATGTTAGCAGTAACGGGCAGGGTTCAACCTCCCAGTATAGCTAAAGAGCTGTCAGAACCTAACAGGTAGCTTAGGAATTTAAAGCAAAGCTTTATGGGCAGAGATTACATTCAGAAGTGAACAAACTGGGTTACCAAGTCTATGCAAAGCAAGTGACAACATTTTAAAATCCTCCCTGCGTTTTGAAGGAAAATATATCTTTCTTTCTGCAAGGCTCCTATGAAAAATAGGCTTTTTATTTCCCTTTTTCATGCTAGGAAATTAATATTTGCCTTTAAAAGAGATTTCATAGAGGTTTGAGTTAAGGTCATTAGCAGTCTCAGTGGGGAATAAAGAAGGGGGTGATTGAAATCTGCATGACTTTGTTACTCATTTGTGCCTTTGCTTTACAAGTAACATTTTTATTATGAAAATAATACTTTGGGGCTGGTAATTGTGTTGCCAGCCAGGATGGGGAGGTGAGAGAGGAAAGCAGAACAGTGAAACCTACTATTTATGTCCCTGCTAGGTACAATTCCAGGCAGGTACGTTTGGTAAATCTCCTTGAGCTGTCCCCAAAGTCACCCTGAAGTGCAGCAATTCAACTGCATTGAGAAATTCCCCTGGTATTGCAGCGCAGCTCTTCTGGGTGCAGATGCCTTCTTGGCTCCAGCTGGTGGCCTGTTCCCCAGCACCACCAGCAATCTCCATGCCAAAGCTCCCGCACGGAAACACCAGCCCCCTTGTTTGCAGGAGCTCTGGGCTGCTCCTGGGAGGGCTCTATTCTACCAGGGGTATTAAGAGGAAGCTAAAGTAAATGAATTGTGTGTTGGCAACATGGAGCGCTACACACAATACCCCAAAGCATGCCAGGCAAGTGACACCAGAGGGTAAACGCTGCCTAGGTATATGCGCCCGTGCTCATCCCCCGCAGTGTATGCATTTGCAATCCATAGAGGAATCAGAATTGCTCACATGGATGACATGATCCTGCCACATGCTGAACACCCTCCAGCACCACAGGAGCTGTGGGTGCTCAACACCTCAGGCCTGGGCCCAGCCGCTCTCTCTGCCTGGTGAAATAACGCCTGGCAACGGCAACACCCGGACAGGTGAGGTGCAGCGGGCAGGGAAATGTGGGTGTTATGCTGGGGCTCGTCTGGAAGGGCTCCGCTCCACGGGGAAGGCAAATAACTCCACACCCTGTAGAAATACCATCAGCGCTGGTGGCAATTCTGTGTATCAGGGAACAAGGCTGCTGGTTTCTAGTCTGTTTAACCCCCAACTGCCTGTGATTAAGATGCAAGCTATAAAACCTTGGTGAGCTTGCAAGTCTTCTTAACAATTAGCATAGCACAGAGTAGATACAATCTGAAGTTGGCTTGTAAAATCTTTTGGAAGGATCATTAAGGGTATTTCATTATCTCCATATTGCCAAGGTCAGGCTGTCCATATATCCTCTTTAGTACTGCAATGGGAATATGCCGTGACTGTGGTATAATAGACCAGAAAATGTCCACACTGGGAATGATGGTAAATCAATAAAAACTCATCAATATAACTCCCCCTTTCCCCAGATACCACAAACAGCCTCTGGTTTGTAATTTACTTATGTATCTTCACCTTTTTCCCAACATTTTTTACACCCACTTCTGAACTTTTTGTCCGTGTAAAATCTTTATGGAGACAATAGATATAAAGGGATAAAATGCTTTAGTGAAAAGATTATTGATTTTTTTGGCTGAGCTGCATATGCAGCAGCTGCACTCCCAGCCAGGAGATCTAAATCTGAGCGTGGACTTGGACAGCCTGGGCGGGAGGGAAGCCGGTGCGGGTCTGTCAAAGCGCCAGGAAAGCAGGGTACAGCACCGCCCTCACATGCCACCTTGCAGAGATGTACTATACAGCTCTGCAGCTGGGGTCCTGCATGGCTCTGAGATAGGCGGAGCAAACCCTCACTATAGGTCCCTTCTGCAATGTAGAGGCAAAGGGAACAGCTCACAGACGGGGAAGAACCTTAAGCTGCTTTGAGTATTTACTGTTATCTTTCATACTGTAGCACAGTAGCTGTGCATTGTGCTGTATGAAGGTAAAATGTATGAACAAACACTACTCCTTCTTCAAAGAATTCCTGGTCCAAAGCTGCACTTTCAAATACACTTATCCAAGCCCTTACCGCTTCAGGGGGTCGGTGTTGTTTGCACACCCCATGGTATATTACGGTGGGCAGTGTGGCTGGGCACTAGCAGCTCCCTGTAGTGTTACCGGGAATTACACGTTTGCTCCAGAGGGATTATAACATCCCTTGGACTAAGGAGTGTTTGACAGGGCACATGGACTCATCACATAGTGTTTGGAATCCTTCCAAAGTTCCACCGCCCAGGGAGCCCTGCAATGTGGTCCCGGGCTCCTCTATATTTTTGCAATGGAGTTGTGGCATGCACAAGTGTGGGACCTTGCCCCCAAGATGTCTGGCACTGCATGATACTCCTAGGTCAGCAGGAAGTCGGGGATACCCTTAATGGAAGGCCCAGGATGGTGCACTCCCTCTTTTCTGATTTTAAAAATACTGTATCTGTTATGAACCAGCCACTGAAATAGAACCAATCCCGTTTTATTACAAACCCAAAGGTACAATGAGGTCTTGCAGATTATGCAAATTATGCGCAGCCCTCCAACTGCTGCCATGCGGGCCTCAGTATTGCAATGTTTGCATGGCCCTGTTTTGAATATTGGGTAGAGAACGTTAGGCCCCTGCACAGCGCTAGAGCCTGAAGCCCTGATAAATATTCCACAGAATATGAACAGCCTGTTCTCTCTTGCCACTGTGACCTTCCCCCCAACATGTTCGAATGTATTTTTTTTGCCAGCTACTGTATGTTTAACCTGGAGGTTGGTGGCCTTGGGGGCTCTATTACCTGTCCGTATTGTTTTCCTGAGGTCTGAGTTTACCCAGAGCAGAGCTGCAGTAGCAGAATCTAAGCAGGGACAAGTCGCTGTATTTTCAAGAAGAGGAAAAGGGCTAAGTAGTGTCTGGAGGAAGCTCTGAATGCGAAACTGAATCCGCAGAGCCCGAGACCAAACTGCCTTTGATCCAAGAAGCCGAAACAAACATCAACCCAATAAAGCTAAGACGTGCAACTCTTGCTCCTAATTTTCTCATTTCCTCCTTGCTGTCCCCTCTAAAGCATTTTGCCTGGAGGCAGCAGCGCCACTGGCTGGCAGAGATGAGCTGCTCCCCATAAAGTGTGATGGGGTGCACCGTGCATGAGAGAGGACAGAGGCGGCTGTCCTGGTGCTTTGGGACTGCGCGCTCCAATAGGCACCATTATTTGTATGGCATAAGTGCCTCCTTTTTGTCTTGTCCTTTTTTTTTAATTTTTATAGTTGTCCATTTACAAATCTAAGCAGCCTGGACTAGAGACAGACTGCAAACACTTACCAGCTATTGCCCCTGTTGTTAACCTCCCTGTGTGTAAGTAGGTTATAAACCTGAGCCTGGAACCAGGGCAGGCAAAGCCTCGTGGAAGAAGCTAAAATAGGAGCGTGTGTTAGGAATGCGAGGGATGGAGTGAGTGTGTCTGGTTAAAGCACCACTGAGCGCTGGTCCTTCATAGGTGCCCAGCCATTACTGATCTTTGCCAGTTGCTCCTGTTTAAGTTAGTATCTTCAGCAGTGCCAAGGTAGCATGAATGCTTGCTAAGCCAGATGGCATCTCATTTCTGCACACTTTGAATAACCTTTTGTGACTGAAATTCTAAACAACAACAAAACCTAGTTCCTGAGGAGAGTTCTGATGTAAGCCTATTTCGTTTCTGCAAAGAAGTTTTTAGCTGTAATAGTCTGTCACACTTGTATGAATACAAACTCCACTAGTGGCATGGGGCTATACTTCATATATACCTCAGTCCCCACAGTCCTGGGGGATATGAGTCATCTCCGGAGGGGCGAGTGACTTTCACCACCGGAGAGTTTCATTGAGTGTTTAACTGTTGCTTGACTTTAAGCACATGCTTAACTGCTTGGTGGAATCAGAGCCCACCAGCCCTGGCTGTCATGACTAACTATTTTGGTGGCGTGTCCAGTGTACTTTGTGAAGAAATCATTTGGAATGATATAAACAAGAACATTTTCTGATGCGTACTCAGACGTTTGCTGACCAGCACTGATGTGGATTCTGCCTCCACTGCCAGCTGTTTCACTTGTTCCACTCCAGCCTGGATCAGACACAAATAATTTTCTAAAATACTAATAGGCTAAGAACTATTTTAAAAGGCAAATTGGAAACTAAGCAAAGTTCACGTGGTGGGAGATGCAGGGTAAAATCTTCTTTTGACTAGTGTTGTTCTTGGTACTGAAAATATTTTAAATAGGAAACTGCAAAATATGATTACTGCTAAACCACACAGCTGGAAATAATTATTTTTGTGTGTCACATTTTTATAACTGCTACATAGCTAATAAAAATGTAATAGAGTCACCATCAGCTGAAGAAAAGATTTAATTTACTGCATTTACCAATCCAGTGGTGCTGTTTATTAAACTTTAAGGTGGTGCCTATTGAAGTGGGAAGGTCAGGAGTTATCGGGAGCTCTAAACCTTGCACCTCCATTTTCTGTTATTTCAAGCTGCATTACCTGCAAGGTGCAGGCTGCGGAATCAGGCTATGTACAGACATGCCAGTTCCATGATGCTACTCAATATGCCTGCCCCATAATTTACCGGCTTTAACCCTCCTGTGAAATGACATCTATATAAATATTGTTAATAGCACTAACATAATGTTAAGTCAGGTTTTACTGGACTCCCTCATACACCCTTTGGATTTATTAGCTATAGGATTTGAAGTAAATTTTTATTAGCCCAAGTTAAACCCAGCCACCATGGGCCTGGTGTTGGTTTTTTTCTTCTTTATCTTAGTGCAGTCCCTCTCTTTTCACCACAGGGCCTCCCCCATCAGACAAATGTCCTAGGATAAATCTTGCAGAATGAAATATTTATTAATTTTGCTAACCAATGTTGATCTCATAAATTACCAAGACTTTTTCATGAAACGGTTATTAACATCCATGGCTGTATGTTAATGGTTTATTGACCAAATATGGGATAATTAGACCCTAGGAGCACTGGCCACTGTGATCTATGAGAAGCAAATTTGGCCCTTATTACGCCAATGACCTATTTAATATTGTCTGATGAATTTAAGGTAGAATTGCAGGCAGATTTTTTTTTCCGGGGAGCTGCCCTCCACTTGATGTACAAAAAGGCTCTTATATAAAATCTATTGATCCAGAAACAATATTGCTAAAAATACCCCATTCAATTAATTTTTGTAACTGATGATCAATTGGCTAAATAAATATTAGACTGAGATACTGCCAGTAAACACTAGTAACCAGATATGTCCTTTGATTAACAAAACAATGATTCTTTTTCACCAGGGAACCTGCCTTTTATCCCAGTTTGCAAGAATTTAGGTTCTCATTTATACTCTGAAGGTTTATACTAATATTTAAAAAGAATGTAAACATTTAGCTCTGCTGCAGTTGTTTTGGGAACCAGTGTTTAGATGTGCTGCAAACGAGTGAGCTGTGTGTGGTTTAAGTTCCAGCCCATGCTGTATGTTTGAAAAGGGAAAGCTAACATTCTGGGCACTGATCAGGGAGATCCTTTCTTCTGGTGTTTAAAATCAAATTAAACAAATTGGATTCCTTTTCTCTGTCTCTCTTTGATTCTCTTTATTTTATCTGTAAAGTGCTCTGGCTATGTGCTCGCTGTCGGCGAAATGCGCAGGTCTGAAGCTGCTTCCAAATTAGGCTGGCAAGATATTTGTGAATAAGAAATCTCTCATCTCATTCAGCAAACTAATTTGTACTCAGATTCCTTTCTACAGAGAGGTTTTGGTAGAGCATTATATACTCTGAATTGTAAAAGGCACGTCTCAATCGCTGATATTTAAATTACTTATCCTTATAGCTCCAAGCAAATGCAATTTAAGCAACGACACAAATTTGAGTGGGACCTGACTATTATTACAAACCTGTTCCTCAGTTGCAGGAAGGCTGAGCCACAGAGCACTGCGTGAGCGCTGCTTCATGGCACACAGTCCAGTCCAACCACTGCGCTGGTAATTATTGAGGCCTGCTTCAAAACTATGTTTTTAGCTGTTTGGCTCCCTCGTTCGCCTCTTGTTTGCAATCCAGAAAACATCAGACATGCAGGAAGAATTATCTGTCAGGGCATTGTAAAGATCCAGCAGCAAAACCGATATGGCAGAGAGAACAGGTTCCTGCCCTAAAATAAATAAGGATCCATATAATGTGAACAGCGCCATGCTTATCCTGTTCACAGGACGTTAGGGTCTTAAGCAACTATTAATGGTTTTTTAAGACTTTTTCTTGCAAGATCCAACTACTTTACATCCGGGTGTTGGAGCCATTACTGTGTATCCTGAGATAGAATGATTCTTACTTGTGAAAAACAATGTTACAGATTTTAAAAAGCTAAAATACTGGAAGCAATGGGAAACCAAACTAATAATTGCAGTCACTGGGGGATTGAGACAGAGAAACTCTTTGTAAGAGAAACTTATTTCCTGTGTAAGAATACGCAGCTCTCCTGGATATGGGAACACTAACCTGCACCCCAGTGTTGGGTTCCTTGCCTAGCCTGAGTCAACAAAGCACTTAAGCCCGTGTTTAACTTAAAGCACATTTAAGAGCTTTGCTGAATGTGGAGCCTGGGTTTTAGAATGTGTCTTTCTGCAGATAAGGTAAATCCAGAGAAAATGCGGCTTTCTGGGGGTAAACAGCTAACTAGTTCCTGAACAGCGAGTGCTGCTCTTCACCAAAGCTATTGTCCTCTAGCTCTGTTGGTCAGGGGTGTGTAGAGGCATTAGCCCTGACGACAGAACTGGGCCAGCCAAAGCCCCTAGTGTGAACACAGCTACACCAGCCAAACTGCTCTTTTCCTTTGTCCGGAGCTGGTGGAATAAGCTGGCCCAGTAAAAGCCCAGGTTTCAGAGTAGCAGCCGTGTTAGTCTCTAAGGTGCCACAAGTACTCCTGTTCTTTTTCCTAGTATAAGCTGCATCCACACAAGGAGTGTATATATATATATATGGAGATATCCCATCTCCTAGAACTGGAAGGGACCCTGAAAGGTCATCAAGTCCAGCCCTCTGCCTTCACTAGCAGGACCAAGTACTGATTTTGCCCCAGATCCCCAAGTGGCCCCCTCAAGGATTGAACTCACAACCCTGGGTTTAGCAGGCCAAGGCTCAAACCACTGAGCTCTCCCTGCCCCCTAAGTACTGTGCTGATACAGCATTCCAGGATAGCTATACTGGTAAAACACTCTTAGCATAGACATTGCGTGAGAGATTGTACAGAAAGAGACAGTGGAAGTCTTGGAAGGTGAAATATGAAGCCTTAACTAGCCTGCAACAGAACAGCCTGAGGAAGAGGCAGAATTAGCAAGGAGGGCACCGCAGCGACAGAATGAGAACACGTATTGGAAAGCCACAAGGAGTAAGAGAAAAGTTAATATGTTACCATTGAAGATAAATGGATTTTTGTTTCTAGTAACACTTAGGCCTTCTATGGCCCTTGGAAAGTATAAGGGCTGATTAAGCATTATCACCTAATTCCTAATGGGCAGTTGAGGTTCAATGGCTTGCCAGGGACGCAGAGGGAGTCAGGGCCAGATTTCAGAAAGTATTTAGGAAAGGGAAGATGCATGTAGACACCTAGTGGGATGTTCAGAAGCGTCTCTGAAAATCCCACTGGATGCCTATGGCACCTAAACACCTTCTCCAATAGGGCCCCAGGCCCAGCTTTTCAAAGGTATTTAGGCATCGCCCCACCCAGCATTGCAGGACCTAGGGCGGGTACACAAAGGTACTTGGGTGCCCAGCTCCCGCTGATTTCAATGGGTATATTTGGGAACCGCCCCCCCGACTAAAAACAGTCACTTTTGCAAATGGCCAGGATTAAACCTCAGAAGTTCCCCGTTCCCTGTCTGCTGCTCACACCTCTAGACGGTGCTGCCAAAACTGACCTAACATTATCAACGCTATGCTTGATTTCTAAAGCCGAATTCCCTGCAATGCATTGTATTATTCACCAGTGGAGTCACAGATTTAAAATTACATTAAAAAAAAACAAAAACAAACCCTGAACAAATTAAACATAAATGTTCTTTTCAAAGCCTGTTTTGGGAAGGAAGAACATTCTGTGTAGCTTTGCTGTACTCTAGCAAAGTCTCTGTCCCTGTTTGTAAGCTAGACGATCACCTGGCTGTGTCCTGAGTCTGAAACTGCATATGATTTCCCTAAACCTGCTTATCCATGCTAGCCTAGTCATGCTGCTTTGTAATACCGGTACCATCCCAAATGTGCACCTTCTCCAAGCAGGGCACAAGGGAAAAAAAGATGCAGATTTTAGCCTCTGTAGTAGACATTCAATCACATATATTTGTTTTTCTCTATGCAGGAAAAAAAAGTCCCTGAGGAAGCATGTTAAATTTGGACTTTAAAAGCATCAATTTAGCTATTATGAATTTTCTGTGCTGTTCTGTTCAGGGAATGTTTGGCTGGAATACAGTATGTAGAAGAAATAAGATCAACTCAAGTGTTTTAAGGCTGATTGACACTTGGGGTTTCCCCCCCTGTAATCTGAAGCGAAAGAAAAATAAAAAGGGAACCAGACACTCAATTAAAGTAATTTATTACCTTGCCTATAGTCTCTGATCAGGTCTGACTGTACAGGGAGAACTCATTCTGATAAAAAGTCTTTCGTGGGTTCTTTTTCATATCATTCTGGTGAAGGTTTTTGAGGCAGATGAACTGCATTTCATCAGAGTTAAGAGGAAATTCAAAGTGAAGTTAAGGAAGTTGCTGTAAATGAGAAAAAAAATTCCCCCAAACCCTTTTCATTCTAGTTTAACATATCAGCCAAATCAGGAAACAGCGGTAGCAGAAATATTGTTTTTAATAATCAGAGAAAGAAACAGATGTAGCTTTTGTTGGAACAGTGACCCCCAATGGCAAGAAAGACATGGCATACAGCAGGAGATAGAGAACGAATGCTCTTGCTATAAGAATGGGAGGAGCTGAGAGCACAGTTCTCTTGCTCTTAGGCATTCTCTGCAGTAGACTTTCAGTGGATACAATTTCTGTTACGTGTCTGTTAGCAAGTCCACTCCAAACTCCCGTTCCCAGGGTTTGGAACACAGCTGTAAAGAGTCTCTCCAAAAAAGACACTTGCCTGTTTTATCCCCTTGTAATATTATCATTCCAAAGCAGAGAGTCGCAGACGGTTTGCTTTGTGTCTCTTTGAAAATGAAAAGTGTCTTCTTTACGCTGCACAGAATTTTGCAGACTCCGAATCCATGGTGCACTGAACTGTTTGGCTTAGTAAGCAAATGAAATGCATCCTTTTCATCAAGAAGTTCCTGACGCTCGCTTGAAAATGTAATAAAGTTCAGGTGGTGCACAGAACCTCGTGGGGATTTCTGGAAAGGGACACAGGAAGATGCTGTCCAACAGACGGAGAATTGCCAAATCCCTGTAAACTTAGTTGCCCTGTTTTTCTTCTCTTTTCCACTAAGCGGTGGCTTAATAGCCCCGTAGATTAAAGTCCTCCATTTGTCCCCAGCACACGTGGACCATGGATAGTGGCAATTCTAGCTTCCCCAGCCCTGACCCGAAGGGATCTCTCTAAGAGTGTATCCCTTATTTTCTGTGCCCAACCAGTGCTTGCACTAGTCACTGTGGCCCTTCTAAGGGGCACCGGTTAGTGCCAGCGCTGATGGAGAGTTTTTTGACATGCCCTCTAGGTCCTGGACTGAGAACGAGCAACTAATTTCTCGTGCTGTAGGTCACTGACCCACACCACCCTCTGGTGGAATCAGCTCTTGGGCCATAAAGTAGCAAATTGGAATCATTGACCTAGCTAAGAGGCTCCGTAGTCTCTCATCCCTCTTCTCTGGCATCTTTCTAGCATCCCTTACCAGGCTTTGCAGTTGCAGTTGGAATTTTGGCAACATTTATTTTAGTTTTATCATAATCAAAATAAACCCACCAAATCACAAGGCTGAAAAGTCGCTCTATTAATAGCACTGAGGTTTCCTTTAACCCCAGTAAAAGCAAGGGAATCCAGAATTTGTACTGACAGCTGGTCTGAAACCCACACTGGCGAACCTAGGATAGAGAACCTTGCCTGAGCAGGGCACACAGCCATGCCAGATACATGGGCACCAGGAGGGAGAATGAAAGATCAAAGGTCAACCCTGCCTCAAATTTCCCCACTCTGGAGAGCTTAGGATGCAAAATATTTGACTTGAGGCTTAAACTCTCTTGAATCCATCTTGACCTTTGCTTGTGAACCAGCCGGGTTGGCAGAGTTTGTTCCCTTCTGCTAGCTTTTCATTAACTCCGAGCAGGGCTGTTTTAGCAGGAATTGGTTCTCTGGGAGGATCCAAGGGTGCAGCTCACTGGTGCCTTTGCAGCTGGCCTTTTCCAGCAAACATGAACTCCAGAGAGCTGATGGGTTTGCTTCCTTCTCCTCCCCATTTCTTCCATTAGACTTGTTCTCTCTGCCTCCATCTCTGAGTCTTCCCACCCTGGGTAAAGGGACGGAAAACTGCCTTTTCCAAGGTGGGCTTTAGCCTTTCCCAGCGGTGCACCGCAGTGATGGCTGGGGATGCCTGGGCCTTAGAACCGAGTCTGCGATTCCAGGACTTTTTGGACTAGCGGGCGGAATCGCAGCAGGGTGATTCGCACTCTTTGTTCTCCAGCGAAGAGCAGCAGAGTTGTGTGCAGCCTGCCATGCAGGAGTCCTTATGCCCTGTGTGCTGCGGGAGTGCCCAATGTTCCTTGGCCCTTCTCTCAAGAGTAGGACGTTGCCCCAAGTGCCTTTGTGCACATCTCCCTCTCTGAGACCTGGATGTACTGGCAGTGGGTGCTCACCACCAGGAGAGGCTGGATTTTACCGGTGCAATTTGTCCGATGCTTTGGGTGGGAGACAGAAAGGATCAGCTGGTTGGTTCTCTCCTGGGAGGCAGCAAGGGATGTCCAGAGGGCTTGAGGGGCACTGGGGAAGGAGCTCCTACCCAGGCAGGAGGGAAAAAGAGTAGTTGCAGATCAGAGACTGACATCTAAGCCACTCCCCCGGTGTCTGGTGGAAACATCTTGGCTTACATGTGCGTAGGAATTAAAAGCTGTAGTGATTCTGATAAGCTACACACACATCGGGGGAATACGAACATGAGAAACAAAGCAAGACACAAGTAATAACCGGTCTATTAGCTACAATGGTACAGACGAATGCTTAGACTAAAAGTCAGGCCTACACACTGAATGCTATGGTATAGTGGTACCTCCATGGCGCGGCAGGTGTGCGTTGCTGGGTGCGTGGTACCCAAGAGCTGCAAGGATAGATGCCATTTTGCCACTAGTATGGGAGGGGCTTTGCTAATTGCTGTGTTAAGACTTTGAGCGTCCTCAGTGTGAACTAGATGTTTCAGAAACCTGAGCAGACTCCGGCTGAATTGGCTGCTTGTGCTGTTAATAAAATGGCCTGTCCCTCTGATTCCTGAATGTTTAGACAATACAGTACGTTCAGCTAGCAGCTGTGTTCTGCCGAGTGCCCAGTATCAGGAATGTTCAACACTGCCCCTGGTGTGCTCCACAGGGCCTGACCTGGTATGGGCGACCTGCAGTCCTTGGTGCACTCTTGTCTTGTGAGCTGCAGGGCCGTAGCACATTTCCACTGCTTAATGGAGGAATGGGGGTGACTGGGGGGGAGGGGAGAAGTCCTGTTAAGAAGAAAATAAAATAAATATATTTCTGATGGTTGCACCAAAAGCATCCATCTGAAGGTTGCATTTTTCTGCCTTTGCAGTACTAGAACGTAAAGTGCATGCGATGGTAGGTGCAAGGAATTTGTTTACTTTCTGGTCAGTACTCATAGTCTTGTGGTTGAATGGTTTGTTTATCCTGACAGAATGTCATCCAGTTTGGCTTTGATTTTGCAAATAATCCACCTCCAGCTATGAATGTTCTCACTCCCAGATAGCCGTAACTTTTGTACAGCCATAGGGCATGGAATGATTTCATGATGGTTAAGGGGAGATGAAAAGCTTTCTTCCCCCCTGTTTTTAAAAGTAAACAAAGTTTAAGGATTTCCACTGCATGTGTGAAAAAACATTAACGGTCAGTAGGTACTGAATAATTATCCAGGAATCAGTACAGGAAAGGTCAAGAGACTGTAACTGTCCTCTTCTCATAAAGATTATTTATACCTTAACAATTTATTTAAAAATATGAACTCTGTAAAGAACAGCTATTTGACTATATCTTGTTAAACTCATACATTCAGTTGGTCTGAAGTCTATATCACTGAAGTCAGCTGGAACTAAATGTTTTGATAGCTAAAAAATGGTTCATTGAAGAAAATTCTGAAATAATGGGACTAATAAGTTGCCAAGAGAACTGTTTTCTTGGGTCTAAGTGAAATTAATATAAAGCCCGGAGAAGAAAATGTGTTGACCCACATCTTGAATTCTTGCTTAGTCAAGCTGTGCAACCAAATAAATGATATAACCAAACATATCTATAAAATAAGGTGATTAGTGATATCAGTATCTTATACAACCCATGTCCAGCCTTATAGCAAATTAATTTATAACTGATTTTGGTGATGAGCACACACGGATTCTCCCATGGTGTGAATTTCAATAACTTGCCTTCCTCTTTGGAATCCATAATTCTATTATTTGAGCCACTTCATTGTTACAGATAGCACATTTTAAGTGATATTATTTATGCCGTTTCATCTTGTCACTTAGATTCTGGCTCAAGTTCATTAATGTATTGTGCTCCTCTCTGTACAAGAGGCTGCAGCAAGAGCAATTGATTTTAAGTCCAGATAATGACAGATGATATCACACATGTTTACTGCCCCAACACTGTGGACTAGATGCTAATGCTGCAGAGATAAACATGATGTCATTTTATGCAATTAAACACTTAATATAGAGCAGGTAATGATTTGGTGAGCTTAGCACATGCATGCAGCAGCTTTTAATCTTATTAAGAGGAGCAGGACAACATAAGAACTGATAAAGATGTACCCAGGCCATATCAATAAAATAAACTTTCAGCAGACTGGGTTTATTCCATTTTGATAGGATGAAATCTAGAGATTTGAATGATTTTAGATACCTTCCTGCCAACCTCTCAGCTCATGGAGAGCTGCTCTAGAACCTGGGGATGGTTACCGGATTGAAATAAGAAAGATTCAGCCTGCAGTAAACAAAGCATACACAATTCCCATGTACCTCTGAGCTTCTTGCTTTCATCTGGAAGTGGAAGCAGAAATAGCTGTTCTTGGGATTTTTAACAAGACCTGCACCCCGAAGACACAACAGACCCTGAGTAAGCATCAAAGCCTTGACACTATTGCCTTCACCACTCCTCTCTTGCTTTCCTCATTGCTAGTGTTGGGTTTCCATCTATGTAAAGGGGACAGTTCATACCTCTGCACCCCTGCAGTTTTGTGCCATCCGTACCTTGCTAATGAATGAAAACAACTCTCTTTTAAGACTGAGTGGCTTGATTTCTAATGGCACATTCCAGAGTCTCAGACATAGCCCTAAATCTGTCTGATCCCCTGGGAAGTCCTCCACAGGTCAGCAGTCATCTGCTGGTGTCTTTAAGTCTGTTATGTGTGTAGGAGCCTTTCATTCAAACACTAGACTAGATACATTTGCAATGGCCAGGAAGTCTCTCCCAGTTTGCCTCGCCTCCACAGATGCAGCCGCAAATTGTTGTCTCATTGCAGAATAGTCAATATTTCCCAGCCTTGACAGATTAGCCGAAGTAATCATAGATTTTATGTGCTACAATTAACATATCTTCTCTTTATAGCTAGTGCACAGGAATTGGTCTGTGATGAGCAAGGTCAAGCTGTGTGCCAAGCCCGCTCCATCCTTTAGGGAATGTGCCACGTTTGGACCTGCCTGACAGGAGAAAACCAGAGCTATGGGGCTTGGCAGGCAGCCACGTGTGGAATTGCTGCAGTAATTTCTACAGTGAGTTGGCTGCAGTACAGTCTTTTCCAGAGTTTGTACTAGAAGTTGCTGCTTCTTCCCTGTAACTGGAGCGTTTGGAAGAGGCAGATGCAGATTTTATGAACAGCCCATTGTGTTGTTACTGGCAAACTGTACGATCAGTGTTTGGGGGAAAGAGAAGAGGTTCAAGCCACCATCACAACCAGCACTCATTGGATGGACTCTGAGTTGGCTGTCTAAGCGCTTCTGTAGGGCATTCTATGGGCATTATACTTAGTTATTGCTTTATATAGTACTATTGATCTGAAGCTCTGGGACAAGAAAACTGGGACACAGAGGCCAAGATTTTCAAGAAGTTAGGCCTAAAGTTGGGCTCCCTAAATCCATGTTTAAGTGTCTAAATAAGTGGCCTGATCTTCAAAAGTGTGGAGCACCCAGCAGTTCCCTTTAAAGTCAAGAGATCATAAGCATAAGCTTAAAGTTAAGCACTTGTTTAAATGCTTTGCTGAATTGGGGCCTTAGTCACCAGCAGGACGTGTAGGAGGCGGGTGCTGCTATGGCCCATGCTTTGTGGCAAGAGGACTTCACTGTCAAGCTCTATTAATGTGACACCTTCACTCTCACCCCAACGTTAACAATTACTTCCCAAACACAATCCAGAGTGTGAGTAGTGCCCAAACACGAATCATGGAGCAAGCACATACAGATGCTTACATGTTGCAGAAGCACATAGCTCTGGTCTGGACATTTGGCCTGGCATTTGGAAGGGCCATTGGCGTTAGTGGCACCTGTAGTGACTGGCCCGCTGGACTGGTTTCTGCCAGTAGAATGTTCAGAGATCTAAACTCAGAAGTTGTTTGGGGGCCCTGTGGAGATTTGGGATCCGTTTTGCTATTTATCCCTCAGCCCCTCTCCAAATACTTATTCCAGAAATCTCCCTGCACACTCACAGCCGTGTCACTGGGGACAGCGCCTCAGACCCACCTGAATAGCAATGATTCCAATAATCGACACACATGCCTCATAGATGTTCCAGGATTTAGGTTAACTGCATCAGCTCAGCAAAGGAACGTGGACATGACTGTAGACAGCTCAATGAGGCCTCTGCCCAATGGGCAGCTATGGTCAGAAACGCTAACAAGATGTAATGACGTCTAAGGTATGGCATAGTGGACAACACTGAAAAGATTATAAATCACTGGTGCAGCCTCATCTGGGCAGTACTGGTCAATCCATCTCAACAGGAATTTTGCAGAACTGGGCGGGGCTGGTAGGGAATAGCGACGAGGAGGACTAGGTGCCTGGGAAAAGATTGAAAAGACGGGCTGTTACCTTAGAAAGGAGACGAATAGGAAGGATAAAAGTCTGCAAAATAAAGAACAAAGGGAAAGTCAATGAAATTAAATGTAGAGACATTCAAATACAAGGAAATCGTTTTTCAAATACTGGGCAATTAAACTGGGGAACTCACTGCTACATGAAGTCACAGAGGACAAGAATTTAACTAGATTCAAAAAAGGATTGGAAATTTATATGGATATCCGGTCTATCCAGAGTTGATATGATTATAACAACAAATAATCCCTGAAGCACGAGGTTTACTATCCCTCCCCAATTAAGCCAACCACTATAAATTAGAGCCCAGGAGGAGACCCAGCGTGGGAGGCAGATTACACCACATCTGCCTACAGTGGATTCTTAAACCTTCCTCTGAGGCTTCTGATTTTAGGCAGCATTGGAGACAGGTTACTGGGCGAGGTGGACCTGGGATCTGATCCAGTCTGGCCTTCCCTATTCAGCAGCAGTTGAAATGCTGAATCCCTGGAACTGAAGCATCTTTCAGAAAAGCGTGACTCCAGGAAATGACGCTTCAGCAATGGAAAGGAATGACTGACCCAGCGAGAAGTAGCCAGAGCGCTAGAGTTTTATAAAGCTTCTTGACTGCTCCGTCTCCTTGGCCACATGGCGCCCCTTCTCTCTGCCTTTTCCGAGAAATTCTGTCACTGCCCCTGTCTTGCCCTCTCTGACAGATCCCTCGATCCCACTGACCTCCATCATTACGCTCCTCTGCTTGCACTTCCACTGAAATCAATTACCTGCTCTGCACTCCTGCATATTCATCAGGGCTCAAGCCATTTGACCTGATCAGAATCCTGCTTTCCAATATTCACAGAAGAACGACTTTTGTCTTCATTAATCAAGCAAAAAGGGGCCAGAGTGTCGAGTAGTTCCTGCACTGCTCCCTCTCTGCTCTGCTGGTGCATTAGCCTCTCTGCTTTGTGCTGGAGTAGCAGCAGCACGGAGTCTCCTGGGTACTGGCAGAAGCTGATGCTGACCCCTAGGATGTGTGGCAGGTTTCCCAGAGGTCTGAAGGGAGGAGGTCCATGAACAACGAGTTTGTGTGGACAATGGACGGAAACATGGCAAGAGGGAAGTGGGTAGTTCTGGAGACTGCTAAGAAAGCCTGGAATATGTAATCTCCAGAACAGCAGGTTAATTTCATTCCAAGTCAGGCCACTCCAGCGGGTGGGGCTGGTTGGTGATCTCAGTCCCGTCCCTAATGGATGCGTGTCCCCCTCACAAGACCCTTTAACACAGCTGGCTTCTGTTGGCTGCCATGCCCTGTGCAGTCTCTCATTTCCTTCACTCATACGCTTCTCCCGGGAGCCCCCGTAACAATCACCTCCAGGAGTCGTCTTCAGGTGGCCCTGCCCTTGAACTGCTCCCCCAGGCCCCGTGTCTGCCCGAGGTACACTCTGAGCTCCTCGGGCCATGGCTGCTCCGCATCCTCGTGCATATGGTGCCACATGAAGCGGGCCCAGCCGCAAGCCCTTTGTTCCCAGTGGGGAGAGGTTACTCCCGCGAGCGCTCCAGTGGCCTGTAGCCTGGGCTGGGGTCTAAAGCCCTAGAAGTGGGCAACACAGGCTGGGCTGTGGCTGGGGCCCAGAAGCTGTGTAGGGACTTGGACTAGTGAGGGCTGAGCTCTGTAATGAGAAAGAGGCGAGTGGAACGTTCTTCTTCTGCCACACTGGCAATAACCCCGGGCTGTTGTGCAGAGCTGGGTGCTGGGTTCTGGGCTGCGGCCCAGAGCTGGCAGCTGCAGCAAGTGGCCGTGTAAGTCGGGCTGAGGGCACACCTTTGTGTCTCTTAAGTTTTAATTCTGAGGAGCAGCTCTGAGGCTTGTGTTTGGATTTCATTTCATCTCCCTTGCAAAGGCTCTGAGCCGGGGCTGTGTTAATATTACAATTTATCAACAACCAGGGCACTCAGAAATTGACTCTCTTTGGGTGATATTGAAATGAGAAATGAGAATGTGGCTGTGCCTTTGTAGGAGACAAGAATGAGAATTTTAATGAGGGTTTATTTTTAATAAAAGGTTAATAAAGTTTAATTAAATTAAACTAATAAAGTTCAATATTTGTTGAGCATATTGAAGTTCTGTTTGGCGTGGGTCTGGGTGAAATTCTAGCTGGTGCTCTGCCACCAGACCTGTCTGTGCTGGGCTCCCGTCCATGTGGCTCGCCTACAACAAAGCCAGCCAGGCCAGTGCTGATCAGGTGAGCTACTGGCCCTGCAGCCAGGCTACGGATCTAGACCAATCGGGGCACACAGGATCTCACCGTGTCCCCTGCAGATTGAAAACCGTCCCTGCTCAGCATCTCCCGGTACGGCCTGGCTGGGGCACTCACCCTTTGGCCTGCGCAGGCTGGGGAGCAAAGCGGTGGAGAACGGCCCAGGAGGCCCGTGGGGAGCGTGCTTAGATAGGGCCCTGCTGCTGCTGGAGAGAGGAGCTCCCTTTGGCGCCTGCTGTCAGGGAACGACAGTGTGTGTGTGTGTGTGTGTGTGTGTGTGTGGAGCAACAGTGCTGGCCACGTGCCCTGTCCCCTTCCCCTGGAGCCGTGGGGCCTGTCAGGTCCTGCCTAGCCCACGGAGCATCCCATCCCATCCCCTCCTGCCCACGGAGAGAGGGAGGGAGAAGATGCCTATGGGTCCTTCCCCACAGCATGTCTGTGAATACAGCCCTGAGCCTTGTGGGGATTAAACTTTACCCCGGCTCCATTCCTGGCTCCTTTAATCCCCTAGTGCTGCTCTCCACTCGCACCTGCTCCGAGGCCACACCCTGCAACTGGATGAGGCTCCCGCTCTGCATGGGCACAGCCCCCTCCTCCCCCCGGGAACCCGCTCTGCATGGGCACAGCCCCATCCCCCCCTCCTCCCTGGGAACCTGCTCTGCATGGGCACAGCCCCCTCCCCCACCCGAGGAACCCGCTCTGCATGGGCACAGCCCCCTCCTCCCCCCGGGAACCCGCTCTGCATGGGCACAGCCCCCTCCCCCACCCCAGGAACCCGCTCTGCATGGGCACAGCCCCATCCCATCGCGCCGCTCCCCCCCCCCCGGGAACCCGCTCTGCATGGGCACAGCCCCATCCCCCTCCCCGGGAACCTGCTCTGATGGGCACAGCACTACGCCTTCCAGGCAGCCTCTCACCGCTAATGCCCCCACGCCACATCCCGGGAGCAGCGTGGGTAGAACTTGCTGAAGCTGCGTCTGGGCCATCACTGGGGAGTGGAGGTGCTTTTAGCAACTGGTGTCATTGGGAGGGTCACGGCTGCGTGGTAAAGCGTTATCCACAGGGAGAGTTCAGGGCCAAGAGTGCTTCGTGCAGCTCTTGGGACAGGGACAATTCACCACGTCACAGGTCAGAGATGCCGGCGTGCGAGGAGCGAGGCTGTAAATGCACAGAGGCGTTGCCCTACATCAGAACAGAACAATGGTCCAGCTAGCCCAGCACTCTGTCTCCCTCTCCTGCTGCACCTAGCAATACTCAGGTTCCTCTTGGCCAGTCTCCTGGCTTGCTCAGAGCAGAGCAGACCAAGGGCCCATCCAGTCTGGTACCATGCCTCCCAGTGCGTTAAGGGACAAAGCACCAGCCGTGCAGCAGCAGAAGGAAAGGGGTGGAGGCTGGGGGCTGTTTTGAAGAGGCCAGGAGGCCCTTCTGAGGTGCTTACAGTGCAGCTGGCTTCCAAGACAATACAAGGGAAAATGCCCCCAAGGAACACATAGGCCCCAGTGGCACGCTTGGCTTCTGCCCGTGGTGTGCTCTCTACAGGGGGGCTGCCACCTGAAAGAGGCACCAAAGGGGAAAGTGACAGTATGGTGGATTTGCTTGAACTCCGGGTCTGTTGAATCACATATATCCAGAGATGCAGCAAGTGGTGAGGGATGTGGGATTTATTTCCAGCCAGCATGGGTGTTCGGATCACTGGCCAAGCCCTGGGGCTGAGAGAAGGGGGAAGGAAGAGGCCCATCGCATCTCTGGAAATCTTCCCTGTCATGGCAGCAGGCCCATTTTGGGGTCATCACCTAGGGCTTTGAAAGGCTTCCTCTTCGCTCAACGAATAAACGTAACTAGCTGTAGAGGCTGGGAAATTGGAGCCAGCCCTTTGGCAGTCCGGTATTCGAACTAGAGTGAGGATTGGATTAACTAATCAGGAGTCGTTTAGCCACAGAACTCAGTGGGAACATGATAGGGTTTTGAAGGCGTAACACCAAGGTTGGGGAGTCATTGCGTAGGGCAATCCAAAGCTCTCTGAACTCGGGGTGGCTGATGGAAGGGCTCAAAGGAAAACATAGGCTGGATATCAGAAAACATTTTATAGCAATAAGACCTATAAGAATGTGGAATAACCCGCCAAGGAAAATGGTAGAAAATTCATTGTTTGGGTCCGAGAGAGATGTTTATGCAGCTCAATTTGCCAAGGTCTCTGTGTGTTTTTTTGCACACACACTTACCACAGGATTGCTGGGGCAAAGAGGCATGTAGCAGAACTAGTCAAAAAAATTTGACTGAAAAATTTTCCTGCCAAAAAAAGAGGTTTCTGACCAAATTTTTCAATAGGAAATTTTGAAACAAAATGAAAATTGTCATTGTGTTTCATTTCAAATGGAAATCTTTGTTTGGTTTCAAGTTTCTGAAAACATTTTTTTTAAATGTTGACATTTTGGAGAAAAAAAAAAAAGGATGTCAAGACCAATTTTGCAAGGAATGGAGCCCTCTGTGGATCCCCAGGGATGGAAACAGCATCGACGTGGTTGCAAAATTGTTTTTCCACGTTTTCACTAGCTCTAGTAATGAGTCGGCTAAACCCTGCCAGACATGCTCAAGGTTGAGTTTGCTCCGTAAGCTGCCTCACTTTATGAAATGCTGCCCCCAAGCATTGGGCTGGACGTCACGGAAAGAGCTGGGCTAGATGACCCAAGAGGTCTCATTTCAATTATTAAGAAGGGCCAATGGGAATATAAATGCGCTGTGGTCCTCTGCGAGGCCATGTCCTCCGAATGTCCAGCTAAGCACAAATCCAACCTTCTAACACGCTGATCCGGAAACACGTCTGCCTAGACAGTCGTCTCTCTCCTCTTGCATCCCATGTCAGATATACAGCCATGAAACCCACAGCCACACACGTGGGTAAATGCAGAGCAGAGCACACGTGGGCTGCAGCTGGGTTTGGTGTCTGCAGCACTAGAGCGACCGTGTCTTGGCACAGAGGGCAGCTGCGGCCTGGCATTTGTTATGAGTCACACAAAGCCTGCTGAGGGAAATGAGCTACGCTGGGTCTGCTGGCCGGCCTCAGCATGGGCGTCGCAGGGTCAGGAGTACAGGGCAGAGGGTTTTGGCCCGTCACACGTCATACCGAGAAAGTTCTGTCCCAGTTGCTGCTCTGGCCGATGGGAACCCAGCTGCCCTTCAGAGGGCCCTCAGGACGGGCTATAGATGGTTTTGCTGCTTTAAGGGAACAGCTGGTGAAACGTGACAATTGTTTCCAAAGGCCTATGGCTGCCTCGGCCAGCTGTGACATACAGTCCCTATTCAGGGTCAGAGAGCCTCAGCCTGGGCTTGCCGGGGAGACACTGAGGTTGACTCAGCACCAGGCCGGAGTCGGACAGCCCCGGGACCAGCCCCTGGAAGAAGAGACGAGGAGGGCAGCAGGCACCTCACCAGCCAAGGCAAGCGCGGTGATGGCAAAGCGACTCCCTGGGGCAGGCAGCACTCACCACTGGGGGATAGACGCTGGGCAGTCGCAACTGCCCCTTGCGCTCAAGGAAACTCGTCAGCATGGTCAAGGCTTTGATTCTGTCTGGGCTGCAGCCATCATGGGCTGGCACACACGTGCGCCCTCCCCCCACGCCCCCAGGGCAGGGCAGTGGTGACATACTGAGCACTTTATTCAATGTCACCCAAAACCAGTGGGTCCCATTATAAATCAGGCGTTTATTCAGAGTAAGGTTCTTGGATAAGGACGTTATCGTCACTGGCTCCCAATGTGACTGTCACTCAGCTCTGGGCTCCCATCAGTGCCGTGGGGAGAGCACTGCTTACCTCCCAGGCAGTAACATGTGGGTATTAATATTTGTAAAGCACTTTTCCCACTACACAGCACCTTTCAACCATGGCCCTCCCAATATTGCTGTCCACAGAGCTGCTGCTCTTGTTTGGTTCCAAGATAAGGATCCCTGTCATCCCCAGTCCAGAACAACAGGTCACACTCACCCCAGTGGGACACATGGGGTAACGTGGGCTAGTCCTATGCTGGCCAGGAAAACACTTAAGTGACTGCGTCTATGTATTCATTCTTGGAGCTGAAAATTTTTGGGGAGCACAATGTCCCTCAGAGCCGGGGACCAAAGCCTGGGGCAGAGACAGAGCGCAGAGCGTCTCCCAAGCGAAGGCCATTTTCTACACTAACAGGAGAGAATCTGGACTTCAGCTCTCTGTGGCCATGGCTTCCTCTCAGCGCGACGGGAAGAGTGGCAGGCGAGGAAACGATTAGGAAATATTGTTAGGGGGCTTCCTGGCCATACATGTATTTCTTCTAAAAGACTGGGCGGAATATTTGGATGATTACATTTATTAGCGTGCGCAGCAAATGCGTTACACCCGTATGACAAATAAATGTGATGGTTTCAGATTTCATTAGGCAGCCCCAGGCAGCTATGCTTTGTCCCAGCTACAAATGAGCAGGGTCTCTGTCATGATTCCTTAATGGTCATTTTTGCATCAGTTCGTAATGAATGAGCCAAGTGCAGTTGTTATGTTCCTTAACCCTTGCCCAGCATCAAGCAAACAGTGGCAGAGTTACCCAGAGGGGATCTCCGCACAGCGCTCCCTGGGGAGCCTCTTTGTTTCTTGGGCTCTGAAAGAACATATAGCACCGTGCGGGGGGAAGCCACTTTCATGTGCAATGAGGTCGCGCCAGGGCGACACACTCAGGGATTCTGCTGGCTGGAGGAATCACATTTGGGAAGCTGATTTGCATTATCACTGATTGCCACATTCAGTGAGCAAGATGGCAGCTAACGGGCTTCCCGGGAGGAATGTTGATGGTTTAACTAAAGATTTGGAGCCTGCTCCAAAAACAGTCTAGTTCCAGAATCCCAGCATGGAACATTCCACTGGCGGCTTTCATTTGGCTCGTTAGTGGTGAGCCCTATGAGAATTAGCCAACACACAGATCTCTCCAGGTTGTTGAGAGAAGATTTGCGATAAGGAGTTAAACTCAAACCCACTGCAAATTGTTTGTTCCAGGCCAGCAGCCTGGGCTGCGTTTTGTCCCTCTGTTACAGCCTTTGGTATCTCTCCTCTTCCTGATGTGGGGCATTGTCAAACACAGGCCCTGGGGCTCCTCTCTGCAGCTCATTCCCCCGTGGGGCCAAACGAGGATTAGGGGCCAGGGTCCTTTTGACCATGGTGAGAAACTGTGAGCCACACTTGGATGATTTCCCTCCTCTTGGGGCAAATCTAAACTAGAGGAGAAAACAGGCCCCTTCTGCTTTTAGATCCAGTCCACACCCAGAACTCTAGGGGTAGGTTTGGATCCGGGGATTTGGACCATGAAATCCAGCAAGGTTCTGATTTCAGGTTCTGGCCCATCTCTAGTCCAAACAAAGTGCAGCAAGTCCCCAGCAATCGCTCCGCTCTCCTTTTCCATCCTGCTTCCCTGGGCTGACCCCAGTGGCAGGAGTCATCCGCATTCCAGGTAGCATGAGCTGATCCTGGGGAGAAGATGTTCCCCTCATTACTCCTCTCCTCACCCTGCTCACTGCCAGCCCAGGGCTTATACGGCCCCCGGGAAAGGCTGCTTCCCTTTAGCGCCCCTTGTGGCAGCCCTGGGACAAGCATGTCTCAGACTGAGCACAAGCGGGGCGGGGGAAAGGCTGAGGGGGATGTAGGGGCAGAGAAGAGCTCACGATGCAGCTTGAATTACAGCAGTGGTCACTCAGGGACCTGTCACAGTCAGTCACTTCCCGTGCCAGGCGCTCTGGCTTTGCAATGGGGTTTGCGCTCGGGAGAATGGGGCAGGGTCAGCGGTGGCCTGACGGATCCTGCACTGCAGCGTGGCCCAAAGCTCCACGCTAGGCATGACTCTGCTGGGCTCGGCTTCCGCCAGGCACGGTGGCGTGAGCACATGGCGGTCATAGCCCGCCAGAGCAGGTATGCCCCAGTGTTTAAATCCATGCCGAAAAGGACGTCATTCTGTGGGTCAAGCACACGGCACCAGAGAGCCCCTTGTGAGTCAGCAGGGGGAGGTTCACCCACAGACGGATCCATGAGCATCAGAATTACAAGGCCAATGCCCCACTGGTGCAGAGTGGTACAGCCCCACGGAAGTCAGGGTGATTCGTGTCAGCTGAAGACGTGGCCCAGCATCTGTAAAGGAGGCTGCGTTGTAGCATCTCTAGACGAGATGGGGTGTGTGTGGGGGGGGGGGGCAGGGGGGAGGTGCATGGGGGGAGAGAAGGGCAAAAATTGTTGCTGTTATTTTTTAAAATTTACCAATGTCAAACCCAATCTGAGCAGCAGATGCATATATTTAAATTAAAAGTAATTAAAAATGTGCTGCCAGAAAAATGCATGATGGATTCAATGTAAGAAAATGAAGTAATAAAATACTTTATGGATTAACTCATATCAGACTGTTTTGCAAATTTATTTTTCATTATGATCCATCCATATCAGAGAGTGTCTGCATTTATTATGCTGCCTTCAGGCAGGCAGCATTTGAAATCTTTGTAGCACCATTTTGGTGCCAGTTGTCGGTGAACAAGGTTTCTGTCATCATTTCTTAGTGGTCACTTCACCTCGGTAATAATGAGTGAGCCGAGCAGGGCTGTTATTTTCTTTAATCTCTTTCCTCATATTAAAAAAATACAGCCAGCCACATCATTATTGCAGCAGGCCCAGAGGACTATTTCCAGGTCATTACTCCAGTTCGTCTGAGCGTCTCAAGGTCCTAAAGGGTTTGGGGTTATATGCAATAAGGCGTTCGCGGGCAGCATTTCCCCTGAGCCCTAGGTGTTAATGAGAAAGATTTTCCATGTGGCTGTTAACACTGTGTGGTTTAGAAAGTCACAAAGAAAATGGAGTTTCTGATTCCTCCAGCTTTTCTGTCTCATTGTGAATCTTTTTTTGCATTCCGCAGGAGGAAATTCACCTCCTTAATTGCTAGTGTTAGCGTGATTGTTTTTCTTCAGGGGGAATCGTGTGACTGTGTTATGGGTGGATTTGCATAGACTAAGTTTGATACTTTGTAGTTGAGTTATTCCCTTTGATTTGCTGGCGTATTATTCGGATTCTGGTTTTTTTCTCTTTGGCCAGAGGAGATGTAAGATTGCAAACTGACAACAAGGCTAATGCCATCAGAAATTCCATTTCTGCCCAAGACACAGGCGCGATGCAATCATAAGCATCTGAATTTTATCGCCGGGCTATAGATTGCAGTTCGGTACCTCAGTGCTGGGTCTTGTGGGACAGCCTGATAAAGCAATTACATTACTACAGTACACCATGAAAACCTGGAAACTAAATGAAACAGTCCAGAGCTGACTCCCAAACTCTGCTCATATGCACAGACTGCATCCAGAGAGCTGCACTGCAAGAGAGATGTCTCTGGTTATGTACAGGGAACAATGTCTCCTGGTTAGTTTGGTGTGCAGCATATGAGGAAATACTTTAAGCCATTGCTGGGTACCTCGGAAGCTACAAAAATCCAGGTTAATGGCACAAAAAGGCAAATCCAAGTTTTATTAGAAACAAGACAGCAACCCCCAATATAACCTGCCTCAATACAGGCCTGGGAGACAAACTCCGGAGACTGTCCAGTTTGGACAAGTCACTTCTCTCTGCATCAGTGCTCTGGTCCCCTTCTTTAAGAACTATATTTTAAAGTTTCATCTGGCAGATGGGAATTCCTGGCACATGGAGCAGAGGAAGATTCATTCCAGGTCAGCTCCCAGGTACCGCATATAGAAATAACCATTCCATCTAGCGGTACCCGGCTCGAGAGGCCAAGGCTGCACAGGCCACAGAGACTAAATGATCCTTCCCACCCTCGTCCTAGTGGCACCTCCAGGTCAGTGATGCACTACATAAGACCATAAGAACGGTCATGCTGGGTCAGACCAAAGATCCATCTACCCCAGTCTCCTATCTTCCGACAGCGGCCAATGCCAGGTGCCCCAGAGGGAATGAACAGAACAGGGAATCAGCAAGTGATTCATCCCCTGTTGCCCATTCCCAGCTTCTGGCAAACAGAGGCTAGGGACACCATCCCTGCCCAGCCTGGCTAATAGCCATTGGTGGACCTATCCTCCATGAACTTCTCTAGTTCTTTGTTTCAGTAGAGGCAGGTAATCACTATTCCAGGGCTAGAGAAAGGCGCTCCACCGCCAGGCCTGTCAGTCTTGGAGACATTCTGAACAGCACACAGGAAGATGGCTTCTCGAACCTCTCCACAAAGCACACTGGCTGAAGACAGGACAGGAAAGCTGCCCCCCTCTTTTTGTTCCAAACCAAGCCTCCAACCCTGTCATTTCCCTATACAAAGCCCCAAAGAAACGCAAGAGTCAGCGTCTTTTCCCAGACGCATTTCCATCAGTACCAGCCTCCTGAACACCGAGCTCTCTCCAGTCTGGCCATATCTCCCGTCTATCTCCTCTGCTCACTCTTCCTGCCACGCCGGGCTCACGCGCAGTGTCCTCCTTTGCAAGGCCTGGCATGACTCCACCCTTGCCTCAGGCCTGAAAACACAGCCTTTCCCATGCCTCAGTTTCTCTTCCCCTGGCCCATGTGCCTCCTTTGCCTTTTACTGACGCCGAGCCTTCTTTCACAAGCCTCTACCTGCACTCAGAGCAGCCCCCAGGCAGCACTTCCCCAGCACCCTCACCTCCTTCAAAAAGCTCTCAAGAGCCACCCACCCCACGAAGCTATAAAGGCCACATCCCACTCAGTGCATTCCACGTCCTACCCACTTGTGTGCAGGGACTGGGGCTCCATGCTGCACAATTACCAGGGTCCCTCCCCTGTATTTGTAGTTGGTGCCGAGCTGCACCTATCTGTGGTGCTATGGACCGCACAACAGTCTCCAGCTTAGAGACACCAGGGCCCTGGTGCAGGGCCAGTGGCTGGGAAGTGGGGCCTGCAGCCATGACCCAAGTCCCGAGCTGGGGAGCTGAGTCCCGAGCACAGGGCCCCGGGTGTAGGGCGGGAAGCGGGGCCCCCGGCATGGGGCCAGTGGATGGGGAGCAGGGCTGGCAGTCGGTACCCAATCCCGCCCGGACTGAGGAGTGGAGGCCTGGGCGCGGGGCCAGCGACCCTGTGTAAAAGCTGGCGGTGCTGCAGCACCCCCACACCCCTAGTTCCCGTGCCTATGCCAAAAACCTGTTTATTGGGTAGAAGGAGATGTAAATGGTAGAAAGCCTTATTCAAAGAGGAAGGTTTTGCAGCACTTCCTAAAGATGGTGAGATTCTGCATTTGCCTGATTTCCACTGGAAATATGTTCTGTAACATTCAAAAGCCAGTCCACTCCTAATTAATAAGATTAACCCATCTTTCCACAAATAATTTTTTCTGTTCATTGTTTTCAGTTACTCACACTCCACTTCTGATGTGCTAGTAAGCCGCTATGAATTTAAAAATATGTAAAAATGGTAAAATATTAACAAAAGCATTGATTTTCCTATTTATTTTTATGCATTTTATTAACTACAACACATTAAAGTGTAACCACTGTGTATTAAATTTACTTTGAAATGTTGGTTATTAATCTCAAACAATAAAACACAATTGAATTTACCACATTCTTTATAAAAACAAACATTTAGGAAAAATATAATTAAAAATACTGCCCAGTCTTTCAGGCAATAGCTGCAAAACACTGCCCCCAAAGGAGAGAAAAACTGGGGAGACTGAGATTATAGTTCCCTCATCTGGACATTATTCTACAGTCTATTTAAATTTCTTCTCCCTTGGGCAATATTTTATGAAATTTCCCTCAAAAACGGTACTGTTTAGATTTTGTGTGCGTATGCATTTAGATTTTATCTATTCACGTATACACACACTTCTAAATAAAATAATCTCTCTATATGGACATCTGTAAACACACAGATCACATATAGGTGGGGCTGGCAAATATGTCTATAATTAAGGTTGAACACTTTCTGTTATAAAATCCTGTTTTCAGATACTCACTTTTTCCATTCCAGGTGTCTGCCTCAAACTGAATTTATCTGGGGAGTTTCAATAAAAATGATTCAACCATTTCTGAGAACAAGGCCAAAGAAAAATGTGTTTTGCCAATGTAAAAAAATTCTTACAACCCTTTATTGGTTCCTCCATGCTTTGGGGCAGGGACGTGACATTAGGCAGAAGGATCACTTCAGTGTCAGGAAAGTGCCATTTGCTGTTCCTGTGAAAATCTCCCAACAGTGGAGCAAGTTGTAACGTTCTGAGAAATCACTCTTTGCCCATATGCAGTAGAGGCTTGTTAGAGTTTGGTCACACAGCTCTCTAAGAGACCATCAGTACTGAGCAGACTTACGTGACCATGCTTCCGCCGGAGGCTATTTTCTGAGATTTTATTTTTTCAGTTTGCTTTTTTAATAACTTTGGAATTTTCTTGCAACATAGTTTAATAGAATAACCTAAGTCAAGCGCTTGGAAAGAACATTTTACAGGTGGTCACTATGCGTGTGTTCCTCAGTTTCTGGGTGCCCGACCTGAAACCCCTGGGCCAGATTTACAGACCAGCTGAGCACTCACAGCTGGAACCACAGTCAGTGGGGGCGGGGCTTTGGATATACAAAGTGCTATAAAAATGCTAAGTCTTCTGAGAAATCAGCCCTAGGCATCCCAGGTTGGATACTCAAAATCAGAGAGCACTTGGCAATTTTGGCTTAATCTCGCTATGCCTCAGCTCCCCATCTGTAACATGAGGATAATAGCAGCACTTCACCTTACAGGGATGTTGTGAAGATGAAGTCATTAATGTTTGTGAAGCACTCAGATATTATGGTGATGAGCAGTGTAGAAAAGCCAATGAGGAAATTATTTTCAGTGTTGTTGTAGCCGTGTTGGGCTCAGGATATGAGAGGTAATGGCATTTACAGGACTAACTTCTGTTGGTGGAAGAGACGAGTTTTTGAGCTTCACAGAGCTCTTCTGTTACCTGCTTCTTCAGAGGCCGGAAGAAGAGCTCTGTGAAGCTTGAAAGCTCACCCACCTTGTTAATGATTCTGCAGTGTAGGGTTTGCACAGCGTGTGGTAAATAAGACAGGGGGTCGCACATTGAATGTTGAGGATAAAAAGAAATATTCAGCAGCTAGCCAGTCACTGAGCACTGTCCATCCTGTGTACTGAATGAGGCAGTGGTGGTCTTATGGAAAAACGAGTGTGACCAAGTCATTAGAGATCGCATTATAATGCATGCACACATGGGCATTGAATTAAGGCTGCACAAGCAATCTTAACTCTGGCATTTCCTAGCTTCGGACTTTGCAACCTAAATAGCATCATTCAATGCAGCTTTTGATATGTAATATGATTAGATACACAGATTGCAACCTCCAGCCCCTCGGAAAATCAGGCCACGTTATTTAGGTGCCTAACTTTAGTCACCCAAGTTTGTACATTTCAGCCACAGACACTTAATGTCTGTGATGTGTCTAAGTGTACAACACATGGATGTGTGTGTGTGTGTATGTGTAACATTATGTTTATGACTTTTGCTTTTGGACTATTCAGCCAGCTCTAATTTTACCATCACACTAAGGCAGGTTTTCATCTAGGCAGGATCTTACTTTCTCTCTACAGTTGTATCCCTAAACCAGTCCACAAGTCACATGGTTCATGCATACATCATACATGCATCTGTTGTAGTGAAAGTTGTTTTAGGCCATAATCTGTCCATGGTAACTAACCTCCCTTTGTACCTGTTCCATTAAATCTATATTATTGCACAAACGTAATTAATAGCAAGTCTTAGAGGCAAGCTGCACACATGGGCGTAACACAGAATATCACAAGCTGGAATACAAAATCTATATATAGATTCCTTATCTTCCTAGCTCCAAATAGCCCACACAATTGCTATTTTGGGGGGAGGAAGCACTATTTATACAGCCTCCTCGAAGCAGGGGGAGGGAGTGTGAAGGAAGGGAGCACGGCTGAGACGCACAGGTAGGGCTCTTTAATGTGACTGGCCTTTTCAAGAAAGATTTAGAAGGACTCTGTAATGTGCAAATTCTAAAGAGCTGACGGAGACAGTTATTAAGAGCTGGTAGGTGATGGCTGCTGACTGTGTTATTAAAGTGCTAAAAGATTATGTCTCTGATAGCCGTATGCTTACTGTGTCCTTCATGACCACTTCCACAGGGACAGAGCCAAGGAGAAATGCAAGGGATCGATAAAAGGATATTACTAGTGGGCCAATCCCAATAATACAGAAGGTGATATATATACACCATTTAAATTGTCCAACACATTTCATGTTCATTAACACTAATTTTCACAGTGCCAGTGTTTAACATATTATCACAAAGAAATTAGTAAAAAATACCCCACAGGAAAAATAATTTAACTGTTTATAAACTCGCCTTTTGAGGGCCCATTTCCTGCCAAGCTGCTGCTCTCTCGGTTTGGTATTCGCAGGAAATGGACAGAATTAGAACGAGTGCCCAGTTCCGTACACCGGGGCCTCCCTGTCTAATGCCCACTGATTCCACTGGGCCTGTTCACGGCACTGGAGGTGGGTGAAGCTTTCCTGTCTTTTGCTGGACTGGCTTGGTTTGGAGTCCATTGATTGCTGGTGAATTCCCTGGGGCGTGAGCCCCCACATCCCTAGGCTCACAGGGTGCAGGCTTTTTCAATAAACCCCTCCTGCTTTGGGAGAGGTCCCATGGCCCAGGGGAGCCCCATGCTGGCAATACAGAACACCAGGAGGTTGCGTCACTCCAGCCATTGCAGCGTGGCTGAGCTGTGTGTGAATGGAAGTCACACCTGCTCTCAGTAACAGATGGGCATCGCCAAGAGAGCCTGCGTAGGGCCCTTAGCCTGCAGGCCAGGCCGGGCTGCGCTTGCTGGAGGATGCTTTCGTGTCTCCCTGCAGCCCAGTGGATATGGGGCACTGGGGTAGACAGCTCACCCTGACTGACAGTGGCCACAGGAGCGGGCAGGTACGATGGCCACAAAGGCAGGAATCTGGCCTCTGTCTCCTGCTCTGCTTTTGCTGGATTTCCTGTGGCTCTGTCCCCTCAACTGCATTCGGAAGGAGAAGAGTAGGGAGGTTCCCCGCCTTCAACAGCGCCCTTGAAATGATTATCTGCCCGTAGGGTGACCAGACAGCAAGCATGAAAAATCGGGAAAGGGGGTGGGAGGTAATAGGTGCCTATATAACACAAAGCCCCAGGTATCAGGACTGTCCCTATAAAATCGGGACATCTGGTCACCCTATCTGCCCTCGGGCCTCAGTCTGATGCCAGTCGAGCCAGCCCTGACCCACCTTCTCTCAGCTGGCTCCCTGGAGTACGATGCCTGGTTCCCTCTGTACCAAAACCAGACAGAAATATTAATACTGGCCTGCATTTAAAAACCAATCAGCCACTTGATACTGATAGCTGGTGCCCCCAACTCCAGGCTGGGCTGGGCAGGTCAGGACAGCAGCATCTCAGCCATATATCCCCTGTTTAGTTGTGGTAAGGATGCCTAGCGTCTAAGATCATGGTTCTTGTACAGCAGCCATCACAAGAGCATTAGGGTGGATGGATTGCCATTCCCTAGTAGGGTCCAGCAGCTCTATGCTGGTGATGTCCATGCACCAGGGAACCTCAGTGGAACCTACAGAACGAGGCACTTACAGGTATGAAAAATCCCTTCACTGCTTCCCTTATGGAATGGCTTTGCAAAGATTTTATATGTTCTTATTGTGCTATATAAAATAGGTATAGGAAAATCTAATGCAGGACCACAAGAGCACAGACGAGCCACATGAAGAGGCTTAAAGGGGGGTTAAACTGGTCCCCCATCATCAGAGAAGCTGGTGTACAGCCATGGGATGCTGATTCAGCCTGGAGCTGCTCTAAATTATACTGAGAGCTGGGACCAGAATTGAGGTGTCACCATTCTCCAGACCAGGAAGAGAGGAATGCAGAGTCTGCCTAGGGCAGCTTGAAGGTTTGCTCCACATTTTTTTGTTTTTGTTTTTTTAAAGCATATTTTCCCAGCTCTGAACACTTGTCATTTCAGAATTTTCCCATTTGGGAAATTCTCCATGGTTGCAATGAAAACTTTGCCATGGGTCAGATGAATGAATTTTCACTAATATTTGTGAAAATCTTAATGTGCGTTTTTGTTTCAGTGTAAGGACAATATTTCACATATCAGGGCAAAATTTTCATGTAATAATTTTGTTATTATGCAGTAATTCCCAGGGAAATACTTGGCTATTTTATCTCTTGCAGAGCACATAGAAACTGTATTTGGCCAGAGAGTGCAAATTGTGGGATCATTACTGTAAAATTTATAGTTTATACTTCCAACAAGTGAGCTTTTAAATCACACAGTCCCCATGTAAATACTTTAAAATTATTCAGTAATTACTTATTTACATTGTAATTAAAATAAGTAATTAGCATACATTTACTGAGGATTTACATACTTATTTGTGAAAATAGTTCCTTGGCAGATGCAAAGGAAATCTTTAGCTGATCATAAAAAGAAAACCAAAGAAAAAATCTATGTGCAGCCAGAACTGGGCTTGTGGCTGCCAAGTCACTTGATTCCTTCCCATGCCTCTTTCAAGGACTGGGTCATTATGCCACAAGCCAAGGCAGCGGGAAGGAGCGACGTCCTGGAGGTAAGTGCATGGACTGGCCAGGCTGCAGATAAAGCAAAAGCTGTTCTCCCTCGAACCTGAGTCCTTGCTTCACTTTTCTTGGAATTGTCCTGTCTGGGTAAGATGGTACAGCCCTGGACGTGCTGGCTGCGCGATGCTGTGACAATGCCACTCTCCTGGAACTGGGGCCATGATGATGAATGGCTTGTCATGCCAGAGAGGACCGTTTTACAATGATCTATCCTGCCTCTGACAGTGACCAGGACCCTGATGCTTCAAGGTTAGCCATAATGCAGCTTGGGCAATCCCGCAAAGCTTTCTTCTGTGTGCGTGTGTGCAGGAGATGGTGAGATGCAGTAGCTGCACAGTCAGCAAGAGACATGGACATGTTCAATACCAGCTGGGCTCTTTCTGGGACCAGTTCACACACAAGTCCCCAGGAGCCAGCCAGTGGCACAGGTAAACGGAGATGGTTCTGCCACAGCAAAGTCCTACAGCGTTACATCTAAATGTAGACCTAGTTTAAAGTGATCCCAGAAAGCTCCGGGGAAGGCTGTGGAGAGGATCTTTACAAACGAAGGAGAAATGCTCCTGCCCAGAAAGGCTCCTGCTTGTTTTGTTCACAAATAAGTAGGGCCCGAATGTTCCTCAGACATGTTCTTCCTTTGGTCTGAGCTCTCAGTGGATGACACCGCAGCTGAGCAGCGGCTGACAGGAGAAAGGGATGCTGTGGATTGAAATGCTAATCCAGGAATTATTTTTAAAATTGTGCCAGCAAATCCATCTTGGCCTGCACATTACCAGGAGGCTGGCACACTCCTTTAATCCTTGAGTTATTTCGAAGCAGCTGTTTCCCTCAAAATCCATTGGTGCCAAGGAAAACGGGCAGCTAGGCCTTGAGCCAATACTGGCCCTTTAAAAATTCATGTAATCCAGGACCCGAAAGCACTTTGTGTGTAAGATTAACAAAACATCTCCTGGCAATCTTCAGGGCTGTGTCGTTACCCTGTATGTATTTCAACTAAACAAGACAAATCTGGCTCTTGATTGTGTCTAACTAGGAAGAATGATTGAAGGTCTGTGCCCTCGCCTGGAAGGAGAACATAAATGATGATTGGTTTGAGGCAGGAGCTCCCAGGCCAAAGCTAGCAGGCAGAGCCTTCTGTTGCTGCCAAAGCAGTGACACAGCATCGCATTCTCAGCAAAGAGTAGGACAAGTCTGCGAGGCTCACTCGGCGACAGCAATACAGGAAACACACCTGTGCAGACTGGGAACAAACGCTGCAGGCAAAGGTTAAAGGGGGAGACAGAGGAGTCTCTCCTATTCTGAGTTTAAAGCTTCCTTTTTAAAAAATTGCAACCTGTTGGGGGATCCATGAGAGGGCAGGTGCCCTCGAAATTTGTGCTTCAGAGACTGACTCCTCCAGCCTCCGTGCAAGTGCCAGGCAGGAGGGGGTCTGGACTTTTGGTAGGAGGATGAATATGACTTTTGGGAAGGTTACACATAGTTAGGCAGCCCTTCCTCCCTCCCTCCCCCTAGAACCTTGCTCTGTACTTGCTGCCAAAGCCACCAGAGGGGGACCCACGGCTCCTCTGCTGCCCCAGATCACATCAGTAAGGAAATCAGAGGCACCTGGAGAATTGGATGCTGTGCTAGATTGTAACAGGTAGAGATGGAAGAGATCTGCTAGTTCCGGGGTTCCCAGACTGCTCCACAGAGGCGTGTTTCTCTGAGAGGTAGGCAGACCTGTCTGTCACTAGCCAACCACCACTTCACCCATCAGGTGCTGTGATGGTAGCTCGGTGGGGGCAGGCCAGAGCAGGTCTGTCTGTCAGGCAAGAGGGGCTGCATTTCTGGATTGGTCATCTAGCCACTTCTCCTAGCAATAGAACTAGGTGAACGTGATCTGGAGCTGCACTTAGCTACCAAGGGACTGAAGAGGTGCCTTTGAAATGACATCGACCAGCAGACAGACAGGTCATTGCCTCCTGCCAGTGGGGACCAGAAAGACACTGTGCAGCAGGCAGACGGCTCTGCTGATACTGTCCTTTAAGAAGTGTTTTCTCCACGTGGATCTAAAGTACAGCTGGACGTGTCAGCAGTTTGACTAACACGGCTACCCCGCTGATGCTTTCAGGGATGTTGCTCTGGGACTTACAGCTGGAAGGAACTCCAATTTCCTGATGCTGTCATGGGTTTCTTGTGGGATCTCAGGCAAGTCACTAACCTGCTCAGTAGCCCAGATTCACCCAATGTAAAAGGGGGAAATAATCCTGATCTGTCTCCCAGGAGTGAGGCTTTCACCCCACACAGATGTGTCAGCAGGTCTTGGAGGACAGTGTCCAAGAGCCACTTGTGCTGTCAGGATGTGTGGACAGTTCACTCCCATAGCCTGGAGGATTGTGTGTTCCCAGGGAAGAGAGAGTGGCATTTCTTCCTTCAGAACTGCAGCACAGGGACCAATGCACGATCTCTCCAGAGCCAGGCAGAGGGAGGGGACCAAAGCTGCTAGCAAGGCTGATCCTGGCACACCTAGTGCTCATGGCTGGACAGTTCCCTTTTGGCATTGGCTGCGGGTGCAGGTGCGTAATGAGTCTGGGAACAGGTGCTGGAGGTTGGGTCACTGCCTCCCAGGCGGGTTGTGGGGTTGTGTTGCCATTCTGCATCCTCCAGCCTGAAGAGCAGTGACTGGCACAAATTATTTTTTTGCATGGTAGCTGCTGTGAGAAAATCATTGTGCGCATTTATTGTGGGGCTCCCTTGGCTCCAATGTGCCACTTGACGTGCTGATTCCTGTTCTGGGGCTTGTAATCGCGCTTTTCTTGCATGCAGCCGATGAAGTGGGTTTTAGCCCACGAAAGCTTATGCTCAAATAAATGTGTTAGTCTCTAAGGTGCCACAAGTACTCCTGTTCTTTTTGCGGATACAGACTAACATGGCTACCACTCTGAAATCTTTTCTTGATGTTACTCCACTCTTGATTTTCTCCCACCCTGCTTTATTTTGGGGCATTTCTGCAGCCAGGCTCGTCTTATTGACTGAGAGACACAAAGCTGCCGCGGCAGCCGCGAGCTGGGGAGGAGGAGGCGCCCTGATCATCGGGAGCTCTATGGAGAGTCAGCCATTCCACGGACCAGACATGGTGGATAACATGAAAATACTTTCCCAGACTCTAAGAATCAGAGGTTAATATGGGCTTGCTGCCTGTAATGAACTGCACATGGTCCGTGGGGCTCTCATCCCCTGCTTTGCCTAACGCAGGAATTCACTGGTCGCTAAACCAGGCAAGGTGTGCACAATGGGTTAGAGCGAGCACATTCTACATTGCGAAGTTCCAGTTCCTTTCCAGAGGGCTGTTATCACATAGTCTGTGTTATTGGATTTCTCCAAAGTCTCCCTTTATCCTTATTAATGCTGTGAATGTTGTAGCAAGGAGTGATAGGATCTAACATTGGATAAAATCAGAGTTTGTCCTTCTTCTTGGTGTAAATGTAACAGGGCTTAACTGTACAAACAAATAAGCCTAAATAGAAACATTTGTGATGATAAATGGGCAAGGAGAGCGCTCGCTCCAAGGTGAGAGATGACAGGGCCTGGGAATGGAATGTAGAATTTTGCTGCTTCAGGGTCAGTCTAAGGCAGCTTCAAGGTCAGCTGTGCCTGGCTCTCTCCCCACTTCCCTCCCCCCTTAACTGTGATGGCTAATGTCCTTACATTTCACACGCTCCCTTGTGAGGCTTCGGGTTCTCCCCTCGTTCCAGACATTTATTTTAAAGCTCTTATTGGAGAGAGAGAGAGAGAGAGAGAGATCCTAGACAGCCATGTACTTGCATTACGCTATTCAACTCCTTATGCATGCTACATAATTTTATTTGCTTGCTTCTGAGAAGGGAGCAGCTCTGGGCTGAGCCCTCCTGGGGTAAGAGATGAAGGATAAAGGTCCCCTCAACTTCTCTGCCTGCCTCCCATTTTAGTGCAAAACAACATTTGATATTTGTCCCTGAGAAAACCTGAAATTCTGGCCACAAATTGTTGTCCTCAATCTTTAGACAATACTATCTATCCTGGATTCAGAATAAGCAGCTGACTGATGAGTGTTAACCAGGATAGAGATTCAAGGATTTGCCGGAGTTGGAAAGAAATGTTTCCACTTCCTGGGAGCACTTCTCATCAGATAAGATTAGAAAATAATCCCTGAAATTTAAAAGAGAATAAAAAACTGAACCCAGCCCAAACTTTTAAAATGAACGTTATGTTCAGTGTTTTTAAGTCAACAGACTCAATACCAGATAATGGTTTGGGGTGGCTCTGGGTTGTCCCCTGTGTCACTGTGTGAATTGAGACACAAAACATCTACCTAGGGCTCACATCCCAGGCCTTCCGCCTTGCAAGAGAAGAAGGCGTCCATGGGTTTCGGGCCAGAGGAGAGCAATAGTAGCTGCAGGATGCCTGGCGTGCCACAATTCCAGCTCAGCTGAAAACAGGACGAGCTGGAGATGTTGTAAGAGCGACTGATCTCCAATTTCCAGCTCCTTTTCCAAACCAGAAAAGGCTCAGAGAATTTCAGCAGTGTTTAGGGGAGATGCGGTTCCAGGTGCTCCCCTGAACAGATGGAACTTTGATAGGTTCACTCATCACTTGCAGAAATGGATCTTGGCGAGTCGGCTGTCTGAGCAAGGCTTGATACCTAGCACTGTAAATCATGCTAAGAACACGTTGCCTTCCTCTAGCACCTTTCAGTCACAGGCAGGGAAGTGCTTTAATCAAGCACCACACGCTCCCTACAGCAGTATTATTATCCCATTTTACAGATGGGGAAATTGAGGCATGGCATCTGAATGGACTGTCACTGTCTCACTGCATGTCCTTAGGCAAGAGCTGATAAGAGTCTTGACCCCAGCTCCCTTCTCTAACCATCCCCACACCTGCTGATACAGACTAACACGGCTACCACTTGGAAACCTCTCTTCCTTGGTTCATTCAAAGGCACAGGAAGAATGCTAACCTAGCAGAGCAGCGGTAAGTAAGTGGCCATTATGCAGAGATACCAGACTGAAGGCTCTCTGAACTTTCTTTGGCCTATTTCTAGGAGAGCTTCTTGTTGAGAAATGCTAAACTCCTACTTGCCTTTCCCGTCTATCCTAAATTCGGTGCCTTCAGCAGCATCCCGTAGGCCCCAGAACTGGGTTAGGTTTGGAATGGAAACAGTAGCACTTGGGAGCTGGAATTGCTGAGCAGACGTGCAGAAGCAGTTGTGGAGGGTGAGACCAGACAATGTAATAGACGTCTCTGAAGCATAGTGCCTCCTCCACAACCCTTCCTCCACAGAGGTGATGTTTCTCTCCCGCTGCTACTGTTTTTGATGTAAGAGGGGCAGGCCTGGGAGAAGAGATTCTGGATTCTGATGGAGGTTTTCAGACTTTACACCTCCGTGAGGGCATGTCTTCGCTGCAGAGTTAATTCATGGGACTGGCACATGGTGGGGAATGGCCACGCTGCAAAACCAGACTCGACTGCATCCACACGAGTGCTGCACTCACTTGTGTCACATGCTACGACTTCTAGGGGCACATCCCACCATTCTCTGTGCTACAGTGAGCTGATCCCTCTAGGTCTTTCCCAGTGAATTGTGGAAAAACGTATCTGTCGTGGGCACGTGGGGGGAACTGTGGGAAGGCACTGGAGGAGTGGTTTCGCCTTTGGCCTCACTGCAAAGTGGGTGTGTTACCTGCTTGAGTGTAAGCAGTCGCTTGTACCCCAGGATGGGCCAGCCAGGTGACTGGGGTGAGAGGCTGTGTGTGGACAGGAAGGAGGTTAGGGGAAGCCAGGGCTAACTGCAATGAAGACCAGCCCAGTGAGAGTCCCAAAGGGTGAATTTCACCATGGTGCAGGGGCCGGTACAAAGGTCTATGCCCCATTTAAGCCCTATGGCACTGGTGCACAGGGTTGTGCTGGCCGGCTGGGCTGGGCTGAGTTTCACTCCAAAGGCCCAGTGTTCACTGTGATGCCTTTTCACCCCCACATCTGGTTTGTTCACTGTGAGTGCACAATGGGGGTCTCAGACAGTCTCAGGAGCCAAACTCCCAGGACACAGAACTCGAAAGGGGAAAGTGCTTCACGAGGCCAGCACCTTCTCTGAACTAGCCGTGGGGAACTGCAAATGTCTCAGGCATCTGCCATGTCCGTTAGAGTAACTGTGTCGAAGAGGGCACACTCACGTGAACAGGGAAACCAAGAGATTTCAGAACACAGTAGTCAAAGGTGCACTTTCTTTCCTTGTTATCCCCCTCAGAGGGGGACGGAGCAGGCTGTGTCAGAAGCCCCAGCCTTGCTTTGGGCTGCAGCGTCCGTTTGTCTGTCTTGCTGAGCAGGCAATGCTGCTGTGTGGTTCACACATACTCCTTAGGGTGAGATTTAACTGAGGAGTCAGTGAAAACACCAAGTGCGCGGGGCTGACCCTGGCTCTCTTGTCATTGTGCAGTAGTGGCATGTAATGAGGCCCTGTGCGGATATTGATCTGACAGAACAAAAGGCCAAGGTGCAGGAAGGACAGCAATCCGCAGGTTTCAGTCCATTTGTTTTTCTCACCAAATCCGTCACGTTAATGGGTCACCTTTCTGTGGCAGCTCATGATTACCTGCTTATCCAAGGAGAGAGGCAGGTACAAGGGAGGTTGATGGGGTGGGGAGCGGAGGGGGGGTCGCAGAGACTAGGTGTGTAGCTGGTATTTTTGTGCTGCTTGGAGGATTTATAACAGGTCAGTACAATGAATTTGCCTGACAGATCAAGTAGATTGGAGTTTATTTGGGGCATAAGGACGGGTGTTGTTTGCTGTGACAAAAGACTTATTGGAGAGTTCATGGGAGCTGCCAGAGCAAGGGGACTAGCTCTTGGAGGAACAATGCAGATCGGGGTGCCGAGGGAGCGGATAGCAGAGACGAAGGATTAGGGCAGGGAATTTTCAGGCAGGCGGAGGCACATCAATCATATGGGGCAGGGACAGGACAGAGCAGCCACGTTGCGTGGGGTGGATTCGTTATCGTTAAACCCTGGGATCTGGGCTACGATGGATCGTCATGGCAGTGACCTAGTGATCCCTCAGCAGAGCTCACACACCTGCTCCCCTAGAAGGGCTTGTTGTTTGTGTGCACGCCCCATCAAAGGCCCAGGAGAGATGTTCTATCGGCCTCCTCCTCACAAGCCGAGGCGGGAGCATAGCGTAGACACCCTGGTGCCTTAGTGATGGGCTAAGGCCTGGGTTCAGGCCCCAGCTCTGCTGCAGAACCCCGGGGGGACCTTGGCAGGTCATTCAGTTTTCTTGGGCCTCAGCTCCCCATCTGTGCTCAGCCATCGCAGTCTTTCCTTGTCAGCCTGGTCTGTTCAGCCTGCGACAATTTTGGGCAGGGCCTGCCTCTTGCAGTGTATCTGTGCAGCACCGTGCACCACAGAGCCCAACCTTGGCTAGGCTCCAGGCCCTACTGCAAGGCAGCACCATGGAGCCAGGCCAGCCCGCCTCTGCCCAGCACAGGGAGGAGGAATGGAGCCAACAGTGGTGCCTTGGCCTTGTGCTACCCCAGGGGACTCATCCCTAAGCGATTGCCTGTCTTCATTCAGTGCCCTTAACGCCCCATCAGTGCCCAGCAGAATCCATGAGTTTGTATGGACTAAAAACCCACCTCATCTTGCCACTGGCCCCCGCTCTGTGCACAGGGTGCGCTGTCTTTCCTGCTTGCCACTCAAGGCAGGGAGCGAGTCTTCCCAGGGAAGCACCATCTCATCCCAGTTCCACCCCAAGGCCCCTTCCCAATCAGAACTTCCACTTTCCCAGACGGTCCAAAGCTGCCCCTTCCCCCGAGCCGCAGGAGCCCCAGCCACACACGGGATGCTTTTCTTTGAAAAAGCCTTCAAAACTGCTTTTTGCAAAGAACGCATGTAGGTGCTGCCACATTCCCTGGGGATCATGCTGCTCCACCCTGCCATTGCAACTGGTCCCGCTGCTCGGGCCTCCTGCGCATTCATTGCTGGGCATGACAAAGCGTTACTAGTGCTACTGGATGGGTTTGTTAAATGTACATCACTTTTCCTACTGGCCTCTCTTCCCCTCTCCCCCAGTAGGCAAGTTCTAATCCTCCACGGAGACATCTTCTGGTGGGGGCACTTCCGGCTGCTGCTGGCTGCAGGATCCTGGTGCAGCCAGGCTGAATTTCCCTGTTTGTCTGTGTCCTGGCCACACACTTTCTATTTAATATTCATGCGCTGAAATGAGACAGGCACTTAATGAGATCAGCCGTGAATTTCATCTGAACTCCACCAGCAAAGTCCTCTTCCAAATTGAGCTATATTTCATGTATTAAAAAGTTAAAAAGAAACACACATGCACAACAAACCACCACCTTTGAAGGGGGTTTGAAGTGATTTCAGCCACTTACCACCAAGGTGACTGGTTTGTTATAAAAAGGAAGAGGCTGAAATTCATGTTTATTGAAAATCTCTTTCCGTGTGCTTAAATGGCATTGTTAGCGTCTTAGAGTCAACAGCAACAGCTCACAGTTCACACACTCTTGCTCCTGTCTCCCGCTCATTTCAGGGTTAATATTGTCAGGGAACATGCAGACAAAAGCTTAGCAATGCTAATTATTTCAATGCATAGAAAAATCTGGCCTCAGAAGACAGAGCTAACTCTCTCAACATCTTCAGGCATGGACGACATTCTGTGATAAGGACTCACGCTTTTCAGAGATAAGGAAACAAAATTGAAACATATTATACATAAATGGCTCCAGGCAATGAATCATTCTGCAATGTCCTCGCAGCTGGACTGTGGCCATTACAAGAAATAATAATAATAATAAATAATAATAATAATAATACTAGGAATCTGAGGCCCTTTTGCAATTCTCATCTGGAGGGATCTCTGCCTAATGCCAAACAATAGGCCAGAAACAGTGAGCATGCATTTATGGTAATCTAGAGGATGTGGCCCACGCCACTCTGATTTGATGGCTTATTAAACCCTGCAGGATGCCTTCCCGGGCTGGGATTCCTAGAAGCAGTTGGAGGAAGAGCCATCAGCAGGGACCAGCAGCATTCGCTCCTAATTAAAAGTCAAAATGTCATCTAGGTTTTTGTGTTGTAATTGCAATGGTCATTGTGAGGACACCAAGAAATCTGCTTGAATTAGCACTCCTTTGGGGGGAGGTCTGGTGAATGAAGATGTACCAAAGGCTGTTCTCTGGCATTCTCCTCGCATACATGCATACAAGCCCATAGTAAACTGACCTCTCCCACCCCCCAAGAGCTCAGCTCATTCCCACACCCCCAACCATACTGAGTGACGAGAACAAGAGATAAATAAATAAAATCAGACCTCGCAATCCTACATGATACCAGTAAGTTTGTGCAAGCTTAAGTAAATCACACAAAAAGTGACAAGTTTTCCTATTAAAAGATAATTGTAATCAGGGTGCTGGACGTGCGGTGCACTGATGATTGGAGATAGACGGGCAGCGTGAAAAGATGGATCGTTTTAATTTGCACCAATTAAATTGAAGTTCATGGGATCATCTTCTTCAATCTTCATGAATACTTTATTTTCTGGCTGCTATGGAGCTATTAAAAAGAATGATTGAGCCGAGAGCTAGGCATAGTATATTTTATGAAATATCACCTTTAAAGAATTTGAGTGCGCCATTTTCATAATGAGTTTTCTAGTACCTAATACCCTTCTGTATTACTACATTTTTAAAGTGGATTGATCTGGAAAGTGCAGAAAGTGCAGGTAATGATACATTTTGCTAGGATAAGGTGGCTGATAATGTATCATGTTACTGCTCTGAGAATAGTAGATTGCCTGGTGTTTAAGATGTGACATTCTTATTTTGGTGGATGCCTTTGCAGACAAGGGGAATCCTCCATATGTCTGGGAGAGAATGTTTCATCGATTGTGTGGTTTCATCCTGGATTCCTATTGGTCTTTTCCACCTAATTAGTGATCTCAAAAGGAATAAAGGGGCCCTGATTTTTGGGAAAAGCTGATCTCAGGTATATTTTTGTCCTGATGGATGCTGTTAAAGCAGGGCAGGAAGGAGGGAATGTGTCATTGGAAAGAAAGCAATTCTCCACCTCTGTGTTATTTACCAACAGCTCCTGTCCTCGGCTCCCGGAGAAGCGAGTGAGGACAGCTTTGAAAGACAAAGTCAATGGGAGGACTTTCATCTCGCATTCACTGTGGCCGCTGGTAAAGAAACAAGTGTGACTATGTCACACGTGGACAAATCAAAATAAAAAAGGAGATGGAAAGTGGTGGTGGGTGAAGCTCAGATGCTTGGAGGTTTGGTTCTTTCTTGCATCTATCGTGTGACATTGAGCCTCACTGGGCTGGATCTCTCTCTCATGAATTCTGCAAGTGGCCCCGTCTGAAATCAGGATACACAGAGGGGCCTGGAAATGGGGGTGGAGAAGGGAGGGAGACCCACATTTAACAAAGTTAGCCAAACTCTTTTCAACGTCATGAAAGCTGCAGGTTTTTCTTGAGTCTGAGGGTCAGGTTTAGGGGGTGACTTAGTTAATTTATCAGTTTTACAATTAAACCAGACAAGATTCTAATGAATATACCCAAGGCAACAACCCTACAGTGGCCTGGGGAAGGGCGTGGCTGGTTATTTGCATTGTCTAGTCTCTGAAAGGTGCTGTCCCCTCCGGAAGCGATAACTAGAATGAGCAGGGATGTGGTTCCCACACTTAAAAGTACTGCAGAAACAAGCAAATGAAGCCAATAAGAACAACATGCTGCTAACAAAGGAGCAGAACTCTGGTCACTGACCCCCAGGAGCACACCCTCAGCACCATGGCTCAGAACAACATGATGCCATCTCTCTCTACACAGGTTTGAGCAACAGCAATCATAATTAACCCTGCTAATTAATCAGGGCATAACATATTAATTGCTAGCACACAAGGCTCCAATTGAGCAGGTGCCGCTGCACAGGCTGTGTGGGAATCTAATGGGATAATAAACTGACTAGCAGTGCAATGTGCAAAAAAGGCCGTGTGTCACTGGAGGAACCGGCTCAGTGAACCCCACGTCTGGACAAAAATCAGCTGCCTTTCAGTGTTTCAGTCCTGTGAAAGCAGGCGAACTCCTAGGGCACACAGTGGGCAAGCCATGAAGCAAGAGAGCAGGAAAAAGGGAGTGGGAACTGTCTGCGTGAGGCTGGGCAGCAGGCTAGACGTTAATGAAGCAGAGGGCACAAGAACTGCATTAGAAAAGCTTAGAAAATTAAAGACCAGCACTACAATATGAGGGCGACCACAGCTCTGGGACCCGAATGTGCCAGATAAAGCTGGGTTCATAATGAGCAACAGATAATTGATTAATTTCACCTCTTCCTGCTGGCAGAATGGCTGCAAGCAGCTTGTGGTTCCTTCGGATCGACTCGCTAGCTGAATGCAGAGTTGTGGGAGCATTTTCCACCTCAAGGGCCGGGCACAAGCAGCTCTTTGGCTGTGAGTTTCCATCCTCAATATTCAAAATACGGTTACATCACGTGGCATTTTTCTGTCCCTTAATTGGACAATTTAACTACTCTAGTCTAGTAGAAGTTTTTTAAAAGCCACTGGAGGTTTGCATTTCTTAGGGAGACAGGACTAGATATGGGAATTTAGCCAGATTAAACCTCATCCTTTTTGGCCATCCAGGCTTTTCCCAAGGAAGCATTACTAGAAAAATGAGGTCACTAGAACATGCATAAAGTGCACGGGGAGATGGTAGCAACCCCTCTATTTATAATGCCTCACACTTTACACGATACAAGATTCTTGTGACTTGTATTTGGTATTGAGCAGGGACAACGAAGGTGTTGGAGCTTCTCAAAGGCCTGGTGCAAACCAAGCCCTGGGGCCAGAGATGTGTCTTGCCTTCGTTCCATGAAATTCTGCTCAGATTTGTCCAAGAGAAACTTTTGACAAATCAACCTTTCATGTCTCTCACTCACTTCTCCCTGTAAACTTTTGGCAGCCTGCTAGAGTAATAATAAAACAATATAGTGTGAGCATTCAAGAGAGCTGGGCGCAGGCGGCCACAGAAGAGGAAAAAGAAAAGAAAAAGAAAAAGGAGGAGGAGAGGAAGCAGCACTGGGAATGCTTGGCTTCCATTGGAGCAGTGGGATTGGAGGTGGACGAGCGCTGGGCTGGGCTCCCCCTCATGACGGTTCCAGACCCAGTCCATGGCCCAGTAGCCCATTTCCCACTCAGAGGGCACCCCGTGGAGTGGGCCCCCCATTTCTTAGGGGGAAACGCTGTGCTGCAGTGCCAAGGGTCAGGGCTCCTCAGGCCGCCTGCCTCAGTCACTGAGGCATTATAAATAGAGGGGTTGCTACCATCTCCCCGGCCGGAGGGATGCACAAGGGGAGAGAATTGGGGTGTGCAGGCGACTGTAAATTTGGCATTTCCTAGCTTCCAAGTGCAGGACTTTGCAATCTGCATAATACTCTTGTACCATCGTTTGTAGTAGATATGCACATAGCCTGGGTGCCGAGGGTACATTACATTTTCTCTCCTCACATGCACACAGAGTGCATGCATGTGTGCGTGTGTGGTGTCCTTGCTACGAAGGGTGTGATCCAAATCTTGTCTGCCTCATGAACTGCCCAGTGCAGCAGGTTTAAAACAAATAAAAGGAAGCTCTTCTTCACACAGCGCACAGTCAACCTGTGGAACTCCTTGCCTGAGGAGGTTGTGAGGGCTAGGACTGTAACAGGGTTTAAAAGAGAACTAGATAAATTCATGGAGGTTAAGTCCATTAATGGCTATTAGCCAGGATGGGTAAGGAATGGTGTCCCTAGCCTCTGTTTGTCAGAGGGTGGAGATGGACGGCAGGAGAGAAATCACTTGATCATTACCTGTTAGGTTCACTCCCTCTGGGGCACCTGGCATTGGCCACTGTCGGCAGACAGGCTACTGATCTGGATGGACCTTTGGTCTGGCCCAGTACGGCCGTTCTTATGTTCTTATGTTTTATTACTTAATCCTTGTTTGTCTTAACAAACCAAACTCGGCTCAGCACAACCTGCCCCCCCAAACCCAACAGGAACATAATCCTCCAACCACCCCTCATCCGAACACCAGAGAAACAAAGAGCAGCAGTCTGAAGGAATGGCTGAACTCCTGGAAAGCCGACGCACTGGGAAACAGGCGTCACACTCCATAATGCCAGGTCACATTCAGCAGCGACTGTCTTGCTCCCCGGTGTTCTGGAGGAGTCACAGCCCCTTCCCAGTTCCCAGGATTCTCTAGCAAAGGGGAACTGACTCAGAGGCTGGACAGGATAAAGGACAGGCAGCAGGAACTTCCCCACTCGTTTGTCCATCTTCTCCCTCCGCAGCCCGAATAATTAATGATGTATAATTTAGGGCTATAGCATTTACCATGATTGCACGAGACCCTCTGTGATCTGCCTCGCCATTGTTTAGTTTAATTGTCCTAAAATTGGCAATAGATTAAAAGAAAATAATTACCTCTAATTATGTTAATTAAATGGCTAATTCATTAATTAACATGCTTAACATATTTTACTTGGACTGTCTCTGCTCTGTGAGATTTTGTTTCCAAGAGGAAATGGCAGGCACATGCTGTATTCTGTGTACACCAAGTTACAGCAGTGTTTGGTACGAGCAGTGCAAAGCCAATCCGCTCCTCATTAGTCAGATGATAGAACAAAACTATAAATACTGGATCACAATTAAAATCTGAACAATTACTTTTTATCCATTATGCTGCCTTTTGCACAATAGCAGCCTATAAAAGGGAAAAGAACAGTCCTTTAGATCTCTCTCTCTCTCTTTATCCAGAACTGTAGCAGGCTTGCTAATTAGGAAGCTTTTGAATTAGATTATTTGCATGTCTGAACAGGGCTAGGGTATTAAACATCCCCGAGGACATGCTATAATAACCTCTTCAGTGGCTTTTAGGATCCCCAAGGAACCAGGAACTCCGGAAAAAGCTTGCAAAAGGAGGGAAAGTGCATAACGATTTCATCCAATTAGGTATGGATTAGTCGGCTCTGCGTCTTTGAATCCTGCTCACTGAGAAGGTGTTCTCCTCCAGGAACACTTGACAAAATCATCGGGGAAATTATAATGCAGAACCTAAATGAAATCACAATACCTTAGTTTCTCCTCTAAGAAAGAATAAACTACGAAATCAATACAGCGGTGTATAAAGTAAAAAGAAATGCGCCAGTCGCTTTATTGCTTAGCTTCAAGCACAACCTCTATGTTTAATAGTCACTCCTGGATGCCATAAAGTCAGACTCCAAAGGACAAATGCAGCTACTGATATGATTGGCTCCAGCAGATTTTAATTTTTAAATACCACTGGTATTATTCTCCCCACAATGGCTTTCCACACTCCCACTTTCTTAACACTAGCCGTCCATTTAATATTTAACAAGACAGTTCGGTTGCCAGAGCCCTTGGAGGTGCACTACAAGTTCACCAGGAAGCCCCTATAGAAAGCTAGCTGGGAGACCAGGTGCATGGATGTCGCCTTCCCACCCTGCCTCTCCGTCAATCTCCTGCTGACAGGCAGGCCCTTCCCACACTGCGCTCACCCCGCTCGCATATCTGCCTGGTTTACTGGGCTGCGTGACCAGCTGCTGTCCTCTGCTTGGCCCCTCTCTGTGATGGGCCCATGGCATCCAGACTGCACTCTGCGGGAATGAAGGGAGCTGGCGCACACGGGGCCCTGGGCACCACTGAGACCTGGTAGGGGCTCTGCAGAGGGTCTGGAGGAGGTGATTGCCCAGGGCTTGGGGAAGTCGTGGGCAGGAGCATGAGGGGAGGGAAGCAGGATGCTGAATGTAACACTGGCCCGAGCCCTGCCAGGAGAATGGTGCTCATTGCTCCTGACAGATGGGGGCGGTGCGTGTCAGGGTGTGGGCCCGCTGGCTGGCCGGCCTCTGGGAACTCAGCTGCAGGAAGGTCAGACGGGATGAGGTGCGGATGCCTCCAAGCTGGTGGGCTCTTTGTCAAAATCTGCACCCCCCCCCCCCAGTCCCAACCATTCGACTCAGGCAGGAGCTCTGGCTCATGCACTGAGCTGAGTAGTCCCGGGAGAAAAGGCTCTGCTGGGCTCTCCAGGATGCCTCTCCCCAGAGCGCAGCATCTGAGGATTGGGGAACCAGGCAGAGCCAGCCAGGGGTGTGGGAGACAGCCAGACACTGCCTTATTGAAAAGGAGCAAGCCTGTGTGTCTACGCAACCTCCATCCATCTGGTTAAAGCCCTCCTGAGATAGGGGTTGGCAGGGCTGGAGAGAAGCAAAGGGGAAATGCAGGTAAACCCAATGATGAGCCAAATGGAATGAAACAAAGTTTTTTCACTGAGATCCCATTGATTTTTTTTTTATTGCTGGGATTTAATTTGAAGGAAGCTAAACTAAAGCTTCATGAGAAATATGATTATTATAAAATGCTTGAGGAGGTTAGCCATGCTCATAAGGCAGCACCTGCGGGGACCACTCAGCGTCGCCTCTCTGCACTGCACCGTGCTGTTTGTATTGGGAGCCATCATATTGCTCTCTAATTGGAATGGATTTCTAAAACAGCAATAAAAGAAACTACTGAGAAAGGGGAATGTGCAGCCCTGTGCTTTATAAATCTAAACACTTACGAAGGTGCGGTAGTTAAATTGCCCATCCAGTGTTCATACAATTACAGTGCGGTTTTGCATACATGGTGCCTTAGGAAACAAACCTCCCGACTCAAAATGAACCTTATCTAAAATAATCCAGGGAAGAAGCGATGAGTTCCGCCGTCTAATTAGACGTTGTGTGAAAATGGATCTCCTTTGATCCGTTTTGAATTTGCCACCTCTCAGTTTCACGGATTGTCCTTGTGACGGGGTGAACAAACCCCCCCACTGGAGAGGAGGGGCTGAGGAGCAGCTCCTGGCCCGGCTAGCCCCACCCCGCGCACCTGCCAAGCCTACACAGGCTGGCGGAGGAACTTAAAAGGGGAGCAGAGTAGCTCAGTTGTGGCAGGCGGGGAGGTGAGCAGAGCAGCTCTCTGAGCTCCTGAGAAGGAACACCGTGGGGGCTCTTCCGCCTGCGGCCTGGCTAGAGTGACCTGACCAAGCCTCCGAAGGTGGAGACTGTGTCTGTGTGTTTTGTTCCTTACCCCATGGGAAGGGAGGGGACTGGTAGGAAGTTGTCCAGGGAGTCAGCCGCATAGCACTCCCCGGGGCAGGACTTCACTGCCTACCACTGGGCCCTGGGCCTGGGCTCCTCTATCAACGATGGAAGTCTATCCCTCAGCAGGGAACCTAGGCGGGGGAAGACCCTGGAGGTACAAGTGTCCAGACCACAGGACCCCAACCTCAGGGGGAAGCCCTGAATTCCTCACCGAATCCCAAAGATTTCCCCATTATTGGACTTTTTATGTGTGCCCCGAAAGGGGTAGACTTGAAAAGGTGACCGCGCCAGAGGGCTAAGACACTGAAAGGACAGACCACCACAGGGCAGAGCGGTAGTAGGACAATTGCCACCCGCCCACTCAGCCACCAGACAGCATTGGCACTGAGCGCCCCTCGTCACAGTCTCCTTCTACTGGAGAAGGCAGATCAAGAACTTCTGTTCTCTGTCTCATAACACTATATTCTTCATTATTTTATATGCTTTTATCATGTCTCCTCCTATTCACCTCCTTTCTGAGGTAACAAACCCAGTCCTTTCAATCTCTCTTCATAGGAGAGTTTTGCAGATCCCTTATCACCCGTCTTTGAATGTCCCTCTAATTCTGCAATATCCTTTTTGAGACAGGGTGACCAGCTTGCACATAGTATCAAACTCCAGGGGTTTGGGGGCCCTGGGCAAGCTCCCTTTCTTCCACATCTCCCCCCACCCTGCCCACAGCAGCCCTGCATGCCTGCATCTAATAAATAAATAAATAAACCAGTTCTCCTTTATCCACTATTTTTTTGACATGTTTAAGGAATTCTAGCAGATTAGTGAGATGCAATTTTCTTTTGCAGGAACTGCTGGTTTGACTCCACCATATCATGCTCATCCAGGTGTTGTATTTTCTATTTTTAATGATAATTTCAACCAGTTTACCTGGTACAGATGTAAAGCTGGATCAGCCCGAGAGTCTTTATAAATGTAGGTTTCAGAGTAGCAGCCGTGTTAGTCTGTATCCGCAAAAAGAAGAACAGGAGTACTTGTGGCACCTTAGAGACTAACAAATTTATTAGAGCATAAGCTTTCGTGGACTACAGCCCGAAGAAGTGGGCTGTAGTCCACGAAAGCTTATGCTCTAATAAATTTGTTAGTCTCTAAGGTGCCACAAGTACTCCTGTTCTTCTTTTTATAAATGTAGATACAACATCTAGATATCATCATCCGTACTGGACTTCCAGGCAGACAATGAGAAAATGGGGATGCTGCACTAATTTGTCTCCTAACTGCAATGGACATGTAATATATGGTCCTATAAATATTCACTGAAAAATTCACTTGCACGACATGGGATGAAAATGACAAACATCCTGCAGTTGGGCTTCACACCCAGGCTGATTCCTATACCCAGCCAGCCCCACCATCCAATCGGGAGAACATTTTACTGCACTGAAGTTTGTTCAGTTTCTCCTGATTTTGAGACAGCTGTGATTTTTTTTAACCTGATTGTAGAAAATACTTTGTCAAAGTTCAGGGACTGTATCTTTATAATTCTGCCCTCTATCTATTTCTTTTCTGCCAGAGAAACTATATATTTTTAAAATAAATGTTATTTTAATGACAAACTTCTGTGCGTTTCAAAGTAAACTATTGGAAAATCATCCCCCCCTTACCTGCTTGTGAAGATTGGAGCTTAGGAGTTTGTGTTTCCAAACCTTGGAAGATCTCTCTATTTTAGGGTTTCTTTAGGCATTCTCCAGTGTTTATGGGGGCTCAGAGCTCTGGAGTCAAAGCAGGGGTGGCGAGCAAGGGAGGAACTTGTTTTCAAATATTTTGTTTGCAAATGTATGTTCAGTGAGTGCCACATTTGCACACTGGCATTACACAGAGCAATCGAAGACACTGCAGTGATTTTCTTTTCTGGTAGTTGGCAACGGAAAAATGTTGCTTTTTTAATGGTTAACCCTGTTGATGCAGACATAAAAGCCTGTGTGGATGTTATCTGAATGATTTGGGATAATGAACAATTTCGTAAACAGATTGAAAAAGAACGGACACAAAAAGCATTTCAGTTCACTCCAGAAAAATCAGAACTGAGTCTCCAATTAACAGCTGTGGCTTTTGGGCTGGTTTATAAACAGCTATTCTGCTGTTTAGAAGCTAATTCTGCTTGCATTGAAGACAAGAGTCACCAATTTCTAACGACACTGTGAGAGAAGTAGCTGCCCAAACATTCATCACTCCCTAGGCTGCAGTAGTGGAGGTGGAAAGGTTTATTTATCCCGTTTTCTTTTCAAAGGTGAAAACAGCACAGGAGTAAAAACAAACAAACAAAAATTCAGCTAAATGAAGAAACAACTTGTGAAAAAATAGGGGCTTGATTGTATATTCCCTGTGCACCTTAAATATTCCCACTGGAGTCCCAAATTTCCCACCGATTTTGGTGGGAAATTTGGCAATTCAAGGAATGAAGGATAGGCCCCTGGACTGGCACAGAGAGGAGATTCAACTGGGAAGGTGGAATGAAAGTTCCCTGCAGCCTAATCACATCTCTTTGGGAAATTCAGCACCAACTCGGCCCTGGAGCCAGCACAAATCAATGTGGCCCAGGGGATCAACATTTTACATATATATAAACCATTGTAAACATCTTTTCTGTATGCAATGTAATAACTGCACTCGGCATCGCAGGCTCTAAAAGCAAACGTTATGGGCAGTTGTATTGCAATAAAGTGGTTACATGGGAAGGCTTTGAAAAGCTGACAATTTGTACCTTTTCTTTACAGAACCAGTGAAAGAAAGAGATGGTTATGACTCCTTATTATGAAGGAATCATTGTAAATCTTAGATGGCAAAAGGAACTCTCCCGCTTTGAGCGTATAGAGTCTGCAGAACCAGACTGAATCTAGGGGAAATTCCACCTTCATAGGCTCCCCCACATTGGGATACCAAACATCCAGCATTGTATAAGCTGCATATCAAGGAATGCCAGCAGGACACTAGCAAGGGACAGCTGTGTTCTCCCCTCGGAGAGAAGGGTTGCTGAACAATGGTCCTATTCTGTGCATGTTCAAGTCTTTACTGGGCTGCCCTATCTGTATGCAGTTTTTTAATTTTCCAATTCAAGTTGAACCCAGAGATCACATGCAGACTGTGCTGTTAATATGGTCAGTGAAACGTCAATCCACAGTCTCCAGCAGCTCTAAAACACTGTCTAAGAAAACAGAAATTAATATTTTAAAAAATCTATTAACCAATAAAATAATGTCATGAAATATTATTTCTGAGTCCCCAATAAAAATGGTGACACAAGGTGAAATTGTGCAGCACGAACTAAAACTATAGAAATATTTGCCTTCAGAGCTACGTAATGGCTGCTTCTGGATCAAAAACCAAACTGAAGCAATGGGTCTGCTGCGGTAAACAGGACAGTAAATAACACTTTCATGGCCTTTAATTATTTAAGAAGCATGGTAGTGGCTTGAGTAAGACCATTTAAAATATATATACAATACTGTCTACTAATTTAGTGCTGGTAGAAGGCGTCGGCTTGTCAGTGCCAGAGACAGAAGTTTATTATTTATTTGCACCACTAACAACAATGCAAGTTCCCTCCGTGTGAGCTTGAGTCATGCTGTAGAAAAGCAAGGGGTGTTCAGCCCCCGGGGCTCAGTCACGGTTTGGCCTCTCAGCTGACAGTGCCAACCGTGATGCTGGGTTTTGGGCGTGTGTGTTAAATTTTGGTCCTGCAGGAAATAGGCCAGAATCTCAAACCAAGGGAAGTGTGAACATCCCCTAAATGGCTCCCCTGTCCCCATCCCTTCCTCTCTGTTATTCAGCACTTGGACTGTTGGCCCTGTGCGACAGGGAGGCTGTGTTCTTAGTCTGTAAAATGCCATGCACAGCTCTGGTGCTGTCTACCTCATAATAAGTACACAGAGATGTGCCCTCTCTTCATAGCGAAGCTTAACCTGGCTTCAGTCCTCTCTCCCCGCTCACCCTCCTACAAAATGACACCTGTGGACATGACATCACATACCCCTACATCTCAGCAGGGACAGAACTGTTCTTGATAACTCCGTTCACACCACCAAACAGCCATCAAATAGGAGCTACCGTTAGTCCCTGCTGGCTCAGTCTGGGCTAGACCATCGACCTCAGAGGTAGAAGGCTGTATCGCCTATCACCAGAACCCACTCCGTCCAGCTCCTCCCCACATAAGATTTTAAGCACCCTTGAAGTTTTCCTAGCCTTTCCCACCCCGTTTGGAGTGGCTAAGCAGCAGGGTTTTGTTAGAGGTCCTTGCTGCAGAAAGGATGTTTGGAGTCTTGGGTCAGTCCCTGTGCAGGCAGGGCTGCTGCCCCCGCAAACAGCATGTTGTATTTACTGACTTTACATGCAAGACCCGTGGTTATTACATGATTGGGGTCCCTGAGCACAGCCTCAATCCAAGACCCACTGTGCTAGGCACTGGACAAACACTGAATAAGAATAAAAAGTCAGGCCTGGCTCTGAGGAACTTACGACATAAGGAAGCCCTTGCCTCATGCTCTTGGTTGGTCTAGACAGAAGTCACAGGATTCACCCGGGGAGAAATGAGCAGGTGCCGTGCCAAACTGTACATCCAGGTAAGAGATGTCTGGCGTGCTGATTCATATTCCTGGAATGTCAAAGGTGCCCATTATGCTGGTGAACATACTGGGTAGGCCCTAAATTGCATCAATTTCAATGGGATGTTAATGGGTGATGATCCAGCAGTGAGTGGCTAAAAGGAGGATTTTACTTGCTTTGCTGTCTTATGAAGTCCACAAGGGCAAGAGCAGCAGACCCTGTAAGCCCAGTGCAAGCCTGTATGCCAGGTGTCTGGTGAGGGCTTTATTTCACTGAGGAATAAGAGTTAATGTAGCATCTGTCAGCATGCAGCACATCATATACTGGGATGGAATGGAAATGTATTAGACACTTCCCCGTGTATTTACCGCTTCAAGTAGTTATAACACCAAACCCACTACATATGCATTTACTTTGGTGGCTAAGGGGCTGAGCATTTCATCACGAATGGCACCTATATGCTCAGTAAAACATTTGTAACGGGCAACCCTGAATTAAAAGTCAGCGTTTGTAGCAGCAGCTGTATAGTTAAAGCTGTTTAATAAGCCAGTCACAAAAAAGTACATGTTGCTAGAAATGTTACATAACTATTTAATCATCTATTTACAATGGGGTGTGTGAACCGAGAGTGCAGGCACACTGATTACGGATGCAGTCTCACTGTTTGGGGCTGCAGATAGAGTGTAAATAATTTGTAAGGCTTTGGGACATGTCAGGAGACACTCCTGCTCAGAATGTATTTATTTTCAGAGGCCCTATCAGGAGTTTTAAAAAGTAAAGTGCTTTATGTAACTAACATTCACGGGAAATCTTCTTAACCAGATATCAGAACTGATGCATAAGACCTTCCTGTTAATATTTCTTTAATTGGTATTTAGTTCCCGGTACAACCTGAATCCGTGACGTGAAATTTCTGCCCCATGCCCACCCTGTGCTCGTGTATAAAATTCTGCACGGTGCTGACCTGGAGTGAAAAGCTTCCTGATATTACCAACGTGGAAGTTATTTATTAACAACTTGACAATATTGTGTGTGGAAGCTTCATGCTCCTCAAGTGACTCCTTGGCTTGGAGCAGAATGATTTCACTCCATTTGCTTTTAACTCTCTGCATTTATCCTGCTCGAGTGTCTCCCCTGGACATTGTTTACTCTTTGGATTATAGTAAACTCAGGATGAATTCCACCCTTTATTGCTGAAAGTGGCAGTAAATCCTGTGTCAGAGAGAGTCAGGAATCTGCTTAGCTATGCGACATGACCCTTTCTCAGGTAATAAAAACACACGCCTTCCCATGCTAAGGGGTGCAGTATTGGGAAGCACATCTTATAGCACTAAGGCTCTGAGACATTTTGCAAACCTGGGTCATCACAAACTTCCAATAAAAATTACCCAAATTCCAGGGTTTTGGTGGATCTCTTACAAAAAAACTGCACTGCTCCAGCCAGGCTGCTCTTGTTATTAGGTTAATTTCACATCTTGACTCCTGTGATGTCAGGCTGCCCGTATGTGACTGACCCAGCTGAACGTGGGCAGGGGTCTGTGTAGGTTCTGAGACAACCTTCAGCATTCCTTTAACACGTAGCATTGGGCATCGCACAGGAAATGCCCTGCCTTTGCCCTGGAATAACTGAAGATGTGTCAGAGAGAAAGCGGGAGGGGTTAAAAAACAAGTGTCCTGCATTGCCAGCTCCCGCATTTCTTTATGCCGTCAGGAGAGAGTTTTTTGTTATTCAATCAGGAGAGAGGAATGTGGGGCCAGGAACGGAGGAAAGCTCCTTGGAAAGGTTACCCAAGTGAACGGCTCAATCTTTGTCTCAACTTTGTTCCATCTTGAGGTAAAAGGTTCATACCGAGGGCTATAAATTCCTGTCACATTTTGTTGTAATCTCGCTATGGTTTTATTACTCAGAATGCTACACTTTCAAGATGGGGAATTTTCCAAGGGTTTAAGGCTGAGTGGAACCACATTTATATTGTACTGAAGTTGCTTTGGAGTCTCCTTGAGACAAGTGGCCAGCAAGGCCTGAAGTGAAGGCCTTATCAGTCACTCCACAATGGGAGTCAGACCATGAATTATCTCAGGAATGGAACTGGCTCAGTGAGAGTTGGATTGGGGGCCGCTGGGTGACAATAAACATGTCCTGGGAATGTGTCCTCCATCATTCAAGTTCAGATAGCAGATCTGGACCTTAACTACAGCTCCCTATCTCTAAATCTCGGTGTGACCTGCGAAAGAGATGGAGGTTAGTCTCAAGGATATCTGTCTACAAGGAACTTGTGAAGGAAGTTTATAACTGACTAGCACTGCAGCTGTGTATCATGTTTAGATTTACCTTAAAGCTGTTTAACTCAGAAAATGTTATCTGATTTGGAAGGCCAGATTTAGTTCTGAAACGGGCAGCTGAGCGGAGCCCAGCGCAGTGTCACTGCACTGCTGGAGCGCTTCCAGCCAGGCACGGTGCAAATGGAAATTTAGACTCTTTGCGCTCCCATGTCCTATATCTGCTGCTGTCGGTTAATTTCTCTTTCTGATCTATTTACAATGTCTGACTTTATTCCAAAAGACTTTGCCAGAGAGGCTGCGTGAGAATGAGACATTCTGCTCACTCCAACAAAGAGAAGAGATGTACAAAGGGAATTCAGCTGAAGGGAATTTTACTTTTAAATTTATGCAAGAACCATCAAACCTTGTTTTCCCAAGAAATCTGAGAGTAAGATATTGCAGCACGGGGCCCTAAATGTTGAAAAACTGCTGATTGGCTGTGTGGATGGCTCTGTCTCCTGTCCTGATCACGCCCAGTGTTCGGAACAAATCCCACATGGGGGCTAGGACTGCGTTGGTGGCAGATTGAGATTATTCCCAAGGCCAGAGCCAAAGAGGTAACTGTAATGAAAATTGAGTTTGCTGTGAGATCATTGCACGCAGGCAGCACACCCAGATAGCGAGGCACCCAAAGTGCCAGGGAGCCATTTAAGGGCACAGTCAAATCTCTCCAGCTTCACTGAAGCACAGCAAAATGGGCTGCTCTGTGAAGGGAATAAGAACATGGGAAACATTCAGGACAGGGACTGGCTGAGCATTCCAGCATGCCTGACCTTTCATTGCTCTCCTGCCTTCGGAAAACCATGCGGGTGGGAAGATGGCTGAGGGGGCGCAAGGGCTAATGAGCTGTACAGCACTTAACAAAACACAGGTTTACATGACAAAGCCCACAGCTGGATGCATATGTGAAAGGGACCAAGCAGATCACAGTCAAGGCTGTGCGGAAAGGATATGAAACAGACTCCTCGGGGGGATTAAATCATCTCGAAGCAGTTCTACGTCTATAGACCCCGGCAGCCCTGGAACACTAAGAAAGAAAGCAAGGCTACACTTTGCGCTAAGTGTTCTGCATGTTGACTGCATCCGGGCCTTCTCATTGTTAACCGGAGGAGCCCGTCACCTACTAGAGCTGGGACGGCCTGGTATTCACGTGCCTGAGAGTCGGTACTAGTGTTAGCGCTGGCTGGCACAGTGAGACTGGGTTAGTTTCCTGGCTGGCTGTGCCTTGCTACCCCTTAGCCCTGGAGTCATCCCATCAGCTGGTTGGGAAGCAGCCGACACTCCAGCTGGGGTCCGAAGATGCACATTAAAAGCACATGAATCCGAATATGGCCTCGATTGACACCTGCATTGGCAGAACTGTGCTGCTGATACAGCAGCAGCCCTCGTGTCTGTCCCGGACTCCCTGGGCCACTCCAGGCCAGCCTGCTGACCCGCCGTATGTGACTGCAATAGTTCTCAGGCCATTTTTACAGCCTCTCCCTGAAGCATTTTGCCGTGTGTGTTTTAGTGAGACCCTGAGAACCGCGACCAACATTCTCTCCAAATCTCACTCGCTCACCCTCAGCCTCTCTTTCCAGGAGCTTGTTTGTCTCCCATAACTTCTAGCCCCTTACTTTCTCTTCCTCCTGCCACTGGACCCTCTCCTGATGAAATTCACCCCTGGAAGGGGCCAGCACATGGGCTGGGCATCATGAAGTCCCACTTGAGCCCTAATTTGTGGAGAGAATTTCACCTCTTCTTCAGGATCCTGGGCTGCTCCCAGGTTGGCATGCAGAGTCCTGTGCCATACAGGTGGCTGGTGCCCATGGATTTCGTGGGGTTTTGTCATGTATGCAGCTTTCTCGCTGCTTCTGTTTTTCCTGTAAAGAAGTAATGTGTAAATCAGGCCTTGTGAGTAATCCGCCGTTGCATTTCAGCATTCACTGTACAGAAAGGAACAGCAGAAGCTAATGCTGCCCCCAAAGCCAAGTCTGTGGTGAAAGGAGAACTTGCATTGCAAGAATAGCAGGACACCAAGCGACTCCCATTGGAGAAGAGAAATAAATCAATTAAACCTGAGCTTAAATTTAAAAAAGTCTAAATGCAATGTGTGAATAAAGTAATGAAGGAAAGCAGAGCGCTGAGTCTCACAGCTTAATACAGCCATTAAAAAGCATAACCTCTGTAAAATTTGTGATAAAATTACAATTTAATTTTATAAAGATAATTTATTAGCTAATACCTCATTGCACATGTTAATAGCTCGTGCTTAAATAATAATAAGCTTGATTGCTATGCAGTCATTAGACTATTTTTCTGCATACAGTTTAACTGACCATTTTGTATGTGTTTTTTTTTTAAAGGTAATTATCAAAGTCCTAAGCAGTGAGTTAATTTCTAATGAAAGGATAATTTTAGTCCAATGATTTTACATTTAATTAACTAAAGCTACAAGTAATTTGAAAATATAAGGTAATGCTGATTCATTTTGGTATCAGACAGAGTGCAATGCTAAGAGTAAACCCTCCAAATGACAGCACAACATTAGGGGAGCTGGGGGGAGGCACAAAGATGAGGCACTTCGGTAATAACTTGAAATGAGAGGATATAAAGATCCTGAGCCCACACAAAGTGAGTGTGAAAAGTTTTTATGCATTTCTGAGCTGTATTGAGGTTGTAGTTAAAGTTGGTAATTGGAAAATTATAGAGAGATGGGTTAAGAGTTTTTGAAGTTGCCGCCATTCTCATTAGCAATTTCAGCATTTCTACATTATGTAAACGATGAAGTTCGTTGCTGAAAAGGTGTAACAGAACAGAATAGAAGAGCCCAGGCTCCTTCTGCTCCTAATCCATTACATGCCCGGGGTATCACATCTGAATGGTCTGCTATTTGGAGGGGAGTGGTGGCATTTGTAGTGTCAGTGGGGACGTGGTCCCCTAGCTCATGTGCATTGAAATCCATGGTTAATATCGTCTTTGCATTGTGTGCCTCGATCAGCTGTAACCCAATAGGCCCAGACCCAGTCACGGGAGAAAGAACTTGGTGATGCCGGGTGTCTGTGCAGAGTTCCTCCCCACACAAGTTGCATATGCTACTTAGTGTGGGAGGGTGAGTGCTGTGCCTGAAGGAGGATGTGCAGAAGGGGGAACCAGGCTGCAGTCTATCCTGAACAACAGGACATCAGAGAACAGGATTCTGGTCAGGAAATGGACCTATTCTGCTGTCCATCAGTTACCTGCAGTGGTCTGTAGGTGGTTCCATGTCGCAGGGGAAATGCTGGTTGATATATTGATAAACAACATCTCTGTATCTGCGCAGATGCTTTTTTAATGGCATTTAGGTTCTATCCCTCTGCCTCCAGGTGATGCAAACAGCAATAACTCCTCCTTAAGCAGAGAGGGGCTGCCTCTGAGCTTGCTCCTTGTAGCTTATTAATGCATTTCCCTTTCACTAGTACAGCCAAGAAACCACAAGTCCAGACAGCCAGCAGCAGACAGACACTTGGATGGGACATTGGAAGTCTGGCATAGCAGCTAGTGCACAGTCACCCCGGGTCTCTCACCACAGGAAGTCACCCTGACTGGAAGTGGGAAGCAACACTCCAGCAACCGCCCTCAGAGTGCGCAATGGCATCTCACGCAAACCCTGCAGGCAGTGGTGCTGTACAGGGCCTGAGTCAGTGCAGAATCAGGGGACCACCAGAACGAGGGAGATGAGCCACCTGATGAGTTTGTCACAGGCTCTAATGGAGCAGACAAGAGGTGAAGAGGGTGGAATATTCAGGCGAGACGACTGAGAACTCAGCCCTGTTCTACATTCGAGTCCATTATGGCCCATTGAGGCTGTGGGGGAACATTTTTCATCCTATCCAAATTCTGAGATTTCAAACAAAAATTGTCCCAAATCAGGATGAAAAACCAAAATTTTTAAAATTTTTGCAAAACAAAATTCTGAAAATGTTTTCCTTTCGGGTCAATTGAATCATTTCATTTTCCTAGATTTGTAATGTTTTGTTTTGATTTCAACCATTCATTTTTATTTTTAAAAAATATAAGATGTAATACATTTCTAAATGAAAACCTGATACTTTCTGATCTAAAAATGTAGACTGGCTCTTCTGACATTTTCAAAATGGTTCTATCCATTTTTTTTCAAAATCGATATAAATTTTGGAAAAAAAAATCAGTTTAGTTGAAATGACATTTTCTGATGGAAAATGGTTCCAATGAATTTTTTTGACCAGCTCTGGTGGTCCCTCCCCCTCGCCATGCTGCTGCTCTACCCCGTTCTCAAATCCCCCGTCCCGAAGGATAAACCCCCTTCTGAGGAGAAGCTCTGCCCTAGAACTGTGGTGAGACTTCCGTGCACTTTGCTAACAGCTCAAAGCACAAAGCAGAGAAGGGAAATGTTACTTAGGTGCGTGCAAGGGTTTGCTCTTTGAGGATAAGTTTTTCAGAAGTGTCTAAGTGATGACAGGTTTGAGTCCCCGTGAAAAGCACTGAAGAGCCTGCATTGATTTTGAAACTAGGACTTAGGCAAGAATTTTGTACCTCAGCAGGCAGACTCAGAAGAACATTTTCAAAAGCAGCTAGTGAGTTAGAAGGAGCCTAGTGGGTGGTTTCCAAGGGGATTTTATACCAGTTCTTTGCCTTTTATATATGACCAAATGCTTTAAAATCTCAGCTCAGCACCAGGGTAGACTGCACATGCAGACTTAGCAATTGCAAACGTAGTTAGTTGATTAATCAATCGTTATTTGTTATGGAGCATTACTGTTGCAACAAAGGCTCTGGTTAAGGTGACTGCTGGGAACATATTTTTTTTAAATAATGAAAGTTTAGCTTCTATTGTAGGAGCTGGGGCCTGGTACCCATGTCTGTATGGCCTGTACCTTCGACAGGACCTGCCTGCACTAGGCTTAAGGGGAATGTACGTGGGGCTATGGCCATAGTCAGATGCTCTGCATGGGGAAGAATTTCACCCACCTGCATTGTTTCAAAATGTGCCTTAGAAATGTTCTTTCAAAATAGCTTCTGTCTGAATGAAGAGCAAACTTTGTGCTGAACAAATACATTTTAAAAATGTATGACATGTTATTTTATTTATAACGAGATATATTGCATTATAAATGTACCCAAACCATCCACTACAATCTCCCCAATCAATTTTAAGAGACGATTCAATTTGATGTGTTTGAAGCAGTTGCAACAGCAAGGAAGCCATCAGCACAATCCCATGTCTGCTGCTCCCGTCTAAAACCACACAAGCTCTCTCCCTCCTTTGTGTGCAATCCTGAGCCGCATTCAAGGGGAGCCAGACCTGGCTCGTCCACATCTGCCTTTAACCAGCCACTTGGGTGCCCCAAAGGCTGGCATGGTAGCTAGGACTGCAGGCTTTATGCTCTGTTTGTGTTTGTTAATAGGAACTTTTTCATTCAAATGAAGATGAAACTGCAAAAGGAGTTTGCAGCTCTCAGTAGAGTTAGTCGGCTTATGCCATCAAATCCATGTGGACACGGGTCTGCCTGCTTGTGAGATCCAGCTGCAGGGTTGGGGTGACAGTTATGATCTTAGAACCTGACCCTGCAAATGTGGCCAAGCAGAGCTTTGCTCACACAGGCAGCCCTGCTGCATTTGAGGTCACACGTGTGTCAGACTCTCAGTTTGTCCAGGTCTTGTCATGAGCTTGCTGTGAGGAGTGATGTGCAGCATTAACGGGGACAGTTGAAGTTAAGAGGATAGCGCTGCTGTAGCAATGACATTTCAGGAATGTTCAGAATTTCTCTGTTCCTTTGCAATATTTCCCCGCCCTGACCCAGTGCTTTGTGTTTTCCCTTTTGGCTGATCTGTTTCTGCCCAGGAATCCTGTGTCCACTTTTTACCCTTGTAAAGGCCTGCCCCAGGAGACAGCATCACTGGACAATGTACACCTGCTGGGTGGGCACCCTGTTATTTATTTATGAGAAGCGTTTCACCCTGGTTTTCTGCCTAACACAAATAGATGTTGCCAGACCAAAATGGCTGGTTTTGATAGATCTTGACAGAGCACCACAAGTGTGGAGTAACACCACAATAGCAACAGTGTCTGTGTTTGTGGACTGCAGGAGTCCTTTCTGCTTGGAATTATCTTATTGTCTGAACTGTCTTCTTCTGGCACTTACTACACAGTGCAGCTCTCACCATTCATTTACTGAGATTTAATAAAGTGCCTGGCTAATGATAATTAGAGTAAAGGGCTTCAGTTATTATTCGACGTTTACCCAGAGTTATTTGAACCTTCTTGGTCTGAAAATAGCCCAGGAGTAGCCTCGCTCATTGTACTTCCATAGTCTAGCCTCTGGTCTGTGCCAAGCCAGCAAGAGCAGAGATGCATCCAAATCAGATACACACACACACACACACACACACACACAAATGAACTTTTCTGAACCTCAATAATTTTCCACTTTGCATTTTGTGGTGAAGGCTTGAGTCAGTGTTCGTATTATCAATGCTATCATATCATTTCAAGGTGTTCAATAAATTCCCTTTGTTCCCACTTGTCCCCCTTTAACTTTTCCTTAAAAAATTGTTGCTATTGTTTATCATCACTGGAGCAGCCAAAGACCCTAATCAGGACTAGGGACTCTTGTGCTGGGCCCTACATAAGGAGCCATGGTCACATGACAGACATGATGGTGGAAATCAAATTTCAAAGTTGCATGACTTAATATTTGTGGAAACCAGGTTTTTATTTTGCAAACACAAGTCCTTGGGTTTGGAGTCATAGCCCACTGTCCAGTCAGAGAGGAGAAACAATACCATGTAGCTTGTCTCACCAATCACAACTAAACAGCAGGGCTCAAATTTCAAATATTCATGATTCAATCAGGGAGTTAACAATTCCAAAAAGATATTGGTTGCAAATGATTCGCTTAACACTAGGGGTTATACACAGGAGACACTCCAGTGGAAATATACCTTGTGTAAGTGGAGGGTACCCCATGTTTTGACTGCAGCAAAACATTGTGATGATTGATGAGAAAATTCTCGCTCTGCCGTAGTTTGCACGTTTGAATATCCTGCCTATTGCCCGCACCAAGCAACACCACTGTGGCTTGTATTCAGAGCGCGGGAGAGAAACTCAGAAAGCAAATACAACATGGAAGGGTATTTGGAAGTGCAGAAAGTCCATCTGCAACATGCAAGTGTTTTTTCTGAACTGATGGGCATTTTTTTTTTCATTAAAAATAAACCACCCACCCAAGTGGCTCAGTTGAGCTAGTGTACCTAGGAAATGGGTCTAGCCAGCTGGCGCTTGGTGATAGTGGGAGTCAGTAGATAGTAGTTTAATGTCAAATTAAGTATCCGGTTCTTGAAAACACCCCTTAACTGTAACATTCCAAGACTGGTGCTGCTGTTCACCTGTACGGCCTCCGAGCACTCGCGGCCCCTCAACAACTACTTGACAAATACATTGGAATAAAAATAAATGGGCAGTTCTAATTTTTCTGAAATGAAAATGGGATATGTGGCAATGTTGCACTTTTTTCTTAGACTACTATAGTCCCCTGTGATAAAGTCACATTGTGTCAGAGATGGCAAATTATGTATGCTAATTACTTACAGGAATTTCAGATTTGCCCTTACAATAATTAAAAAGGTGTCACTTTATTAGACTAGGGATGGAATGATGGGCTTGGAGCAGTGGTGGAGATTTCTGGTTAGAGATAATTACCAGTGATGTATTTCCTCGCTCTAACTGCCATTTTTGCTACATTTTGCCCATTCCGCTGTAATATACTGGCTGGTGTGTCTGCGTCCATCACTGGCCTCTCTTGCATGGAAAATCTCAGAGCGGCTTGAGGGTGTAGCAGCTCATCAGGCAGACGCTTTTCCCCGGGCAATTGGCTGGTGAGTGTTGGTATTAATGTAACTTCCAGTTCCAAGGAAAGAACATTTAACCCTCCTGCTTCAAGGCACAACCCAGCCTCTGGCTGTGGGGTTAGGAAGTAACTTCCTTCTGGGCAGGTGAGTCCTTCATTGGTGCTGGAGAGTTTACTGCACCTGAAGCATCCAGTGCTGGCCACTGAGAGACACAGGACACTGGGAAAAATGGACCCGCGCTCTGATCTGCCATGTCCCTTCAGGAGAGAGACAAGGTGGGTGATGTGATGGCCTTTATTGGAGCAGCTTCTGTTGGTGAACGAGAGAAGCTTTCAAGCTGCACAGAGCTCATCTTCAGTCTCTTTATGGCTGGCAGTTGTTACAATCCCACAATCTCCCTCTTGCCTGTATACAATGGAACCCCCTATCTTCTGTACACATCCCAATCCTGTCATGGTGCGACATGCCTGCACAGCAGGTTGAATGGTCAGAGGGCTAGAACCTGAGGGTTTCTCTCTTATTCCTGCTTCCAGCAGAACTTGCCCTGTGCTGCTTTGTCTGAGATTCAAAGTCCAAACACCAAGGGTATCTGACGGCCAGTCCAGCCACCCGGTGTCATGAAAGACCATTATTTGTAGACCTGAACCTGTTGAGGGCAAGCGTAGCTTCTCCCAGGGCCTGGCAAAAGAAAATAGCAGCATTTAACTGCTCTGAGAGATGTAGTGTAAACAGGGATATAAAGAAGATAATTGCATGGCAGGTGAGCTGGGCTCCATGTTATCCTTATACATTGCATTCTTGCTCTGTAAGTACTGGCATGGCACTAACCTGGGCAGAAGAGGAAGGTTAGAAAAGAGGCATTCCTTGGAAAGGTCAGCAGGCTATTCAAACATGGTGCAGATGCAATACAAATATTCAGTACAGAAGCTATTTGCGATGTCGTGGGGAGGCAGGACAAGTGGGAAGGATTCCAGGGCTGATCCCGATGCCCAGGCAGCAGAACACCACGGGAGGCAGCACAGGAGAGCCCCCTTGATCTACAGGGGCTGTGCATCTGACCTGGCACATTGTCTGCTCCAGCCATGTGGAATACAGTCCCTCAGACTCAGCCCCTAGATACGTCTTGTTAAAATCTTCAATCCTATGAACTCCACGTTTTCCGAGAGCTTGGTTGGGGGCAGGTTTCCCCAGTGCAAATCCCACCCTGGTTTCCCAGTGTGTGAAGTGACATGACAGAAGGAACCAGGTGTCAGCCCAATGGGAACAGCGTTCCCTGCCAGCCAGCGAGGGAGGAGCCGAGGTGGTAGTTAGCTATGGAGGACACAGAGAGAAGGGCTTGCAGGAGGAGAGTAGTGTGGCTTAGTGCACAGGAGTAAGGCTGCCTAGGGGCAGCATGGCTCTGCTTGGTGCGTTTGGCAGGGAGGAAATGCCAGCTTCCAGGAGGCAGGAGCAGCTGGTCACGCGTCATGCCCAACAGGATGTGGTGCAGAGGGTGCCTGTCGAACTGCTTGCAGGGCACCACGTGGGCGTGTGTAGGGGAGGCTGAGACGAGGCAGATCCCTAGCCATGGGCAGGAGGAATGTGCACTGAATGAGGAATGAGATGAGCAGCAGGTGCTGGGGCATGCAAGCAGAGGGCGATGTGATGGCAACGGCAAGGAAGGAGGCCAATTTTGACTGAAGGGCTGGGGTGGGAAGAGATAAGGAGTTGTGGAGGCAGGTGCAGGAGCAGCTGAGTGAGAGAGAATGAGAACCAGAACGAGGATTTTGAGGAGCAGATGCTGGAGAAGCTGCAGAAGTCCGGGATTTGCTGAAAGCTTGGATCCGAGGTGAGAAGGGGATGCCTGGGATGAAACATCAGCATTAGAACAAGGAGTGGCTTCTTGCCTCCCAGAGGTGACCCATTTGGCAGGCAGGACCTAGGGCTGTTCCTTGCAACGTTCCTGTGGCCACACATGCATTGTTAATTTGCATCATTGTCTGGGAGACGCATTGCTAAGGCTGTCTTGTATGAACTAGTGTCGTGTGTATGAACGCACACAATGGAAGAGCAGGGACAAGGCATCCCAAATCTGATTTTGCTTGGCAGCTCTAGTTCTGTGTGAACTCTTTAGGGTGGTGCTTCACAGCACAAGAGTAGACGTTCTCTAGCATAGTGAGATACTAAAATCTGCTGTGTGGACCTACGCACAAATGCATGGTGAGCACTGCAGACATGCATCCGAGTAAATCAAAGAAACAGAAGCTGAATGTGAGAGCCATTTTGTGTGCAGATCTGGGAGGTATGGTTCCATCCCACCATCGACCCTGTCTCTGTATTGAACATCTTTGGAAAAGACACATCTGTACGTTAAATCTATACTGCAGGCTTCCCTGCTCTTTGGTCCTGACTACCTGCAGCTCCAGCAGCTTGATGGTTGATGGAGGGACCCATCACATCTTATATTTTTATAAATGATTGTTCGGTTTGTTCACGAGGCAGCTTTGTTATTGCCAAAGGGTCTGCTCCCCGAGCCAGGGCGGAATATTGCGTTACTTTGCCATGCTCAGACTAAAATTACAACCGTTTAATTTTGAATATGGTGGCATTATTACTATTCGTATTTGCCATTTCATAAGACTTTTCATTTCAACTGCTTTGCTTTCCTGTCAAGAGGAAAAACCTTCAATCTATTGGCTTTTACCAGGGAGAGAGCTCCACTGGAATGTAATGCAGTATTGTATATTTCTTCTCTAATGCTCTTTTGAACAAAATCATCTATTTCATCAACAGTATATCAGCGGTGACCAAAGACCATTAAATAATGCATCTCACTCAGGAGCAGTGGAGCAGGGAAAAGGCTCTGACCTGTTTTAAACCTTATTACTTTCTCGCATTATGTCCCTCACTGCAATCTTTTTGTTTAAGTGATTTCAGCTGAGGCGTTGCTTCCTGCTTTAAAATACAAGGCAGACATGTTATTTCTGAAGAGCCCACCCTCAGAATTTGCCACTTTCACACCAAAAACACCCTCTGTGTATTAATCTTTGTTAACCTCACCAAATATATATTCTCTCTCTCTCTCTCTCTCTCTCTCTCACACACACACACGCACGCACACACACATGCAGGAAGAGGTGTGTAAATGAAGTCCCTCCTCCACATCAGATTTCACAGATAAAGGCTTCCCACAGTGACAGAGCTGAAGAAAACACCAAGGATTTGATCCTTTGGTTTTACTTGCCCCCATGCCATCGGTGCCCATGATTAGCTCTGACCCAGTGGGTAAAGATGTGCGAGGAGCTGTATATGAAGGGCTGTAGTCCACGAAAGCTTATGCTCTAATAAATTTGTTAGTCTCTAAGGTGCCACAAGTACTCCTGTTCTTCTTTTTGCAGATACAGACTAACACGGCTGCTACTCTGAAACCTGGAATAGAAGATACATTCAAAGCCACCGGCAGAGATCAGGGTCTGTGATGCAGCCTAGATGACCCCATTTTCTTTCTGCTTCTTGCCTGGGAACCTTGCAAGCCTTAGCAGAGGTGAAGTGGTGGTGAAATGGCTGGGCTGGAGTAATAACCAGGTGTAGGCTTTGCTCACTGTTAGTCCCTACAATGTACAATCCTCACCAGCCTCGGAAGAAAGCCTCAGAGACTTACAATTACATTTTCTCACTAGTCTAATGAGGTGAGAGACAGAGAGCGGAGAAAGTTCCCTGGGCTAATTTTCCAACCAGCAACCCCCGTATGGAGAGAGGCAGAGAGGGAGAAATGCTTCTTCCAGATCATTAGAGGTGGCTTTGCAAGTGTTTCAGAGCAGATTCCTCCAGGAGACAGACAGACACAAAATCATGTTACTACTTCAGTGTCTCCATAGCAGGACCGCGTGTAGCAGCACCGGCCATGCAGAGGCCACATGGTGAGAGGCTGTGCCCAAGGACATTAGAGCTGGTCTCTTTATAGGAGATGTTCTGCTGTGCTTGGCTTAAGCCACCATGAACAGTGCTTCCTCTGGGCACTCTGGAGAGGGGGGAGTTGCCCCTACCCACAGGGAGCAGTTTGGTTTTAAGCCCAAGTGACTGTTGCATTTTCTGCCGTCATTTATGGGTTGATTCACTATCACGATAAGGTTAGTGATGGGATGGATCATTGCTCAGGAGTGAAAGAGCGCCTCGCTCCCCTCCAGACGTTAGAAATAGCCACAAAGGAGCACAGGACGTTTGTGGCAAGGTAAATTGCTTTCTACGTAGGCACTTTAAAGGGTGCCTCCATGCAGAAATCCCTCTTCAAACTAAGCAGAGCATTTGAGGGGCTTGTTTCACTTCCTCTACTGGGCTCAGACTTGTTTTTGAGGAAAAAGCATTTGAGCTACTGGCCCGTGAACCTTAAAAAGTCTGAAGGGGTTTGGAGTCTTCTTAGAATGACTTTGGTCTGGAAATCGCATGAGCTCATTGAATACTTCCTGGTTCCAGGCAAGCCAGCAATGGTAAAGCAAGCAGAGTGGGAGAAATTTCCCCCTGGGGCATGCGGTCTGTCCCAGCTCAGCCCATAAGCATGTGCGGGGAGGGAAACGTTCAATCGAACGTTCTCAAACCTCAAAGGCTGAAGTTTGGCTCTCGCCCTGGGCCAAGGTTTGATCCAAAGCAGCCAGCTCTGTCCCTCACATGCCCTGGAGAGCTTGGAACAGAGCTTGCTAATGCCTTGGCGTTGGCTATCGCCTGACGGCGGTCTTAGGGACATTTTTTGCTACCTTGCTTCGTTCATGCAAACTAGCAAGAGATCTGTCAAATATCAAATACGAATTTTGTTGCTGAAGCGCTTGTAAAATTGACAAGTAGCATGCAAGCAAACATTAAATCAATAAGAGCGAATTTCCCCGGGGAAAGTTGTAATGTTTTCTCATCAAAATCTTTAAAACCTTAAAGAAACCATAAAAGGTTTACACACCTCCTGTTGGTTAATCTGTTTACCTCTGCATTGTTCAACTCAGGTTGATCAACTCACAGTAAGAGTACTACCCAGTATCCCCCGCATTCTGATCTATTGTCGCTTTGTTAGTTACTGGGGCTCCTTGCTAAATTCATTTGGAGTCCTCCAGGGTTTTAAATCTCTCATTTGGCCAGCAACGAGGTCTGAAAAGATTGCAGTTCATTTCGACCCACAGTGGAGGGAAGGCTCATTTACTGGCTGCAGGCAACTCAATCAGGCTGGCCGCTGATGAGTGAGTGACTTGTTCAGACCGCTAGTCAATATGTGTCTGCTGTGATAGAATGTCAGCATCTGTTCGCTGCTCCTGTCTCCCAGGGTTCTGGCTTTTTTCATTTGGTCTGATCAATGTTATTAAAAACACCTAGGAGTTCCTTAACTGCTCTGCCACTTGAGGTTTTTCCTTCTTTCTTTAAAAAAACCCCACAACTTTGTATTATCTGCAAACGTTTGCACACATTGTACACGGATTGATTTTTGAACATGAAGGTACGGCATGTACATACGTGGGCTTGTGTGTGTGATTCACAGGAGGAAATGGTTTTAGACTGCTGCTCTGGACTCAAGGACTGTGCTGTGTAGACAGACTCTTTCTGTATGCCTCAGAAGCAGCCCGATTTCTAAAGCTCTTGCATTTAGCATCTGCTTGCAAATGTCTGGTAACTATTTTTTAATAGTGTGTGCGTGCGTGCTTGCGTTCACAAATGAAACACCTAGACACCTTAACTTAAATGGAAGGGATATTAACATAACACTTACATAGGGAATACCTGTACATTAAAAATAAACCATAACCCTCCAAAGGGAGGAAACGGAGTCATAGTTACTGAACTCACGTTGAATTACCATTACAGGATGCACATTGTCTACCAGAAACATCAACAACTTGCTTTGCACCTTCGACCACCTCACCTGCCCACTGCCCAGCAACTCAGCTCAGCAGGGACTAAGGCCACGCCAAAGCTCTGAGCCGTTCAAACTGCCACCAACTGAATAAAAAAGAAACAACTAACAAAGAAACCTGCCATAAAATGCTTGAGTCTTTCCTGCAACATGTGGACTCTGCCCTGGAATTGCACTGTTCTGAGATCAGGGATGGGCGATATTCAGTCCTTGTCCGGTCTGACACCCACAAACCATCAGGGATAGGAACAGCCTTTGGGAGAGGCAGGACTGCCTAGGCTTACAGAGGCAATGGGCGTTGGCGTGTTTATTTATAGAAATACTAAAATGTGCCCCCTGGCCCATCCACACACTCTTGGCACCTTTGACATAACTGGAAAATGCATCCTATGTGCTGCGGATTCAGAGACCCCACCCCAAATCCCCCTTTCCTCAAACAATCCCCCCCCCCGACCATTTCAGCCCATTCCCAGAGTCTGGGGAGAAAGACAACCCTCAGCATCAGGTGTGGAGGGAATCGCAATGCAGCAGGTCCCCCCCCGGCTTACACCGATGGGATGTGTGCATCTCTCTAGGGTTAGATGGTGATCTCGCCACCTGCCCTGTGTCAGGGTAGCACAGAGCCCTGCCTCAAAGCCAGGCTTCCTTCTCCCCTCTTGCTCGGGCGGGGGAGGGAATGCTCTCTGTTCCTCAGACAGGCCGGCGCCTCACTCATGGACCCTCTAGCAATGCTGGCGGTGGTGAGGCAGGGAATTCAGACCGCTCTGCAGTGGCGCTCTACGGGCCAGGCTGTAGCTGTTGTTACCCACGTCTGCAGGGCCAGTCAGGGCGCTGGGTGGAGCTGCCAAGGGCGTAGCAGGTGCACAGCAACGTTTTACCCCAATGCCACCAGACCCAGGGTGGAAGCCATGACGTGGGTGGCTGCCCCGGCGCAGCCTGTGTCACAACCTGTCCGCATGTGGTTCACTAAATACTGGATCCCGGACACTGTATCTACAGAGGAGTCACCCCGGAGACGCTGGATCCTGTGTTATAGGAGCAGGTGACTGGGAAGGGAAGGTATTGACTCCTAATTCAGGCCATGGGGAAGGTATTGACTCCTAATTCAGGCCATGGGGAAATTTTAACTGAAAGAAAACAAGCCTTTGGTTGAGCTTGTAAGGTCTCTTTCCTCCCTGCCTAGGACTGTTTAGTGGTGACATCCAGCTGTTAATAAATTCATGTGTGTCACGTGAAGAAACATGTTTTGGTTTAGCACGTGCAGCGTCTGTTTGCCAGAGCCAGCCCAGTAACCCCAAGCAGAGGGGTATTCCCGGTGCTTGGGAGGGCAAACGCGTTCCTAATGGAGCTTTGTCCCCCACTCTGGAGATGTCTTCTCCACAGACTGCCCAGGAAGTTTGCTTTGATGACACATGGGCTGGTAACTGGTGGAGACCTGAGCTGGAAACAGGCTTCATTTGCAAATGACCTGTGCTGTGATCTTCACCTACTGCCCTGTGAATCCCCAGCGCACCCCGCTCTAAAGCACCACAAAATTAAACAGAGCTCAGCACAACTGACTGCTGGGATAGGTCCAGGTTAGCACGGCAGGCATCACACATCAGGGCAGCTGAGGAGTGGGGGCGGGAGCAGGACTTGACCAGAAGGGGGTTACAGGGCACCCTAGAATAGCAGACCATGCTGCAAGCCGCAATGGGGCACCCTGGCAGAGCTCCAGGCATGTGCCGGGGGCAGGTCTTCAACAGCAGAGGCTGCTGTAGTTCAGCCGGAGGGGTGCACAACCAGCCGGGTGTGAGCACATCTAGAGGGAGCCACCATCCATGGCACGCTAGAAACCGCACAAGCGTGTGTGCTATCTGTGGTGGAAGGATTGGGGGTACTCGGGGGGAGCCGAAGGAGGGAGGGCATCTTCTCCGATGGCACCAGATTCTCTCCCTTTGCTCTGAAAAGGCCTTTTCCAATTACACTTACAGCACCATTTAAAAGTGACTATTTTGTAATTAGCAACAACTCTTCAGAAGTTACAGAGCCCGTCCCAGCCTGTTCCTGAGGGTGGGGGCTGCTGTCAGCTCAGGGATCTCCCCGCAGGCCTGCCTGGAGACTGAAGTTATCTAACTCGCTTTGAAAAGTCCCCATTACACGGCCGTGCAGCAGTGGGAAATGAGGGAAGTGATGGGTTTTCACAGTGCTTAGCTACAGAGTAATTTGTGCCCTGGCTGATTGGAAAGGAAGGGCCGGTAGGAAATGAGTCTCTCCTTTCCTGTAAACTAGAGCCCATGTGAACGGCTCTGCTCTGAGCCGCCTCAAAGTTAAGGTGGAAGAAAATAACCACAAGGATTTTATGGCATTGAATTCTACAGCTAGCAGGAAATTCCCTGCTTGGGCTAGTTCGTGGGAAGCAAATTTTTCCAACCTCTCCCCTGGTCCTCGCTGGGAGGAACGTCGCTCCCATACCTCGCCCCGATGCTAACCAGCATGCTGGCTGGAAGGATGCGCACGGGGATGTCGGAGATGCAGAATCTCTGCATTCAGTGTGCACAGAACATTGGCCAGGCTGAGGAAATCCAGCTAGTTGCTGGCCTGCCCCCTCATTTGGGGGCCTTTGACTCAGCCCCCTGCCTATCATGTGGGACATGGTGAAAATCAGTCCATGCTGCTCTGCATTTCCCTGGCCTGGGGTGACCAGACAGCAAGTGTGAAATATCAGGATGTGGCGGGGGGGAGGTAATAGGAGCCCATATTAAAAAAAGCCCCAAATATCAGGACTGTCCCTATAAAATTGGGACATCTGGTCACCCTACCCTGACCTCTCCTGCCTCAGCATCATGTAAGGAGAGGCAAGGTGATCGGCTTTGACCCGAGGACATGCTTCAAAATCCAGCCTTGCTTCCCCCACTAGCTCACCCCCCTTCCCCCCAGTATGTTATGGCATCCAAATTAGATGCCAAGAAATGACCTGCCAGGAAAAAAATGGAAGCCTATAATTATGTTATTGAAAAACTGTTCCATACTGTATTATTTAAGGTGATTTTATTATGATGTTGAGATGAGTTTCTTAAAGAAGAAACTCTGGTTTTATTGCGCTCCTGGTGGAGAGAAGCCTTGGCTGATTTGATAGCCTATTTGAACAAGAGGGATGCTTTATGAGCCCCTATAAAAACTGATGACCCCACTCACATTTGTATTTAATGAAATAAGGAGGAGCTTTGGTTATGCTTTCAATAACCTTCAACACTATCTTAAACCTGCCTCAAAGAAGAGCTGGAATCTGCATGTGTCTATTACAGGCAGGGGAGCACCCTGAATGTTCCAGTGGCAAAGAAACGTTGGGAGTTTAAACCGCCTTTGGAACGTTTGCCGCGATCCCAGACATTGGTGCAATGCGTTTGCCATAGTGGGCCAGGGGCCAGGCCTCCTGTGGGCATGACGGCAAGTGTTTGTGGGGTCCGGAAGGAGAGCAGTGATGGCAGGAATGAGTGAGCGACATGTGGAGTGGGAGGTGCAGAGCCCCAAAGGGGAATGAAAGTCAAAGGGAATTGGCGAGTGCGAATGGCACGATATTAAAAGCCCACTTCTGTTCTATTTCACTGCCGTCTCCACCGGTAGAAGTACACATTTTATTTCATTCTAAGTAACTTCCCACACAGAAAATGAAGCTTTTTCATTATAGAATTTCTGTGTGTCATAAAACATTAAATCTCTCTGAAAAGTTGCAGCGCTTGGATTCTTCCCTTTAGATTAAATAATTGCTCCTCTTCGAAAGATCAGAGACTCTGTGCCCGCGAATGGGATGTGTCTTGCATGTGTTCTCTTTCCCTCGGGTGACACAGGAATTCTGCCCAAGGCCCCACTCTTGAACAACTGATCCTCCAAAGTGAAAACCGTGTTATTTAAAACACAGGCAGGTCCTGGGCACAGATAGAGCCTCCTTCACCATATCACCTGAGTGTCCCTTGGGAGGAAAGGAGCCGGACGTTGTTCCTATTGAAATGGTCTCTTTGATTTGGCCCTAGCTGTGGGCTGCTGCGCGTCCCTGTCCCCATGGGGCGTTGCCAGCAGAAGGCTGCAGTGGGCTCCGGGTGGAACTAGCTCAGAGAACTAGGGCATCTGAACACTGTGATGCAGAGATATGGTGGAGCCGAGAGCGGGGGCCCAGTGGAGAGGAGGCCGGGCATACTAGCCACCCCCCCACCATCTTCCAACATGTGTGTTGTGTAGAGTGCAGAGGGGAGGTGTGGGAGGATGGAGGGAAGAAGGTGTCTCCGGATGGATCTGAGTCTGAGACTATATTTAGTTTTGCTTCAGCGATAAGGGAAGGCCGGTTATTTCCCCTCCATCCCAGCTTACAATGGAGACAAGCTGTCAGGAAGCTCGCTGGCCCTCTTTTTGCAGTGCCATGTTCTTCCATGGAGCGCTCTCCATGGGACGCACTGCAAGACTAGGGCCTACGACTTGCTGCATACTCTGTAACAAGCGCGGTGTGAGCAAAGCACGGTACTTATATACGGTGTCTATTACGGAGCCCCTAGAGGTCCCAATTCAGCACAGGGTCCTATTGGTCTGGGCACAGACACGTAGTCCCTGGCCCAGAGAACTCACCATCCAAGAGCAGCACCGCTGGAAAGAGAGATCCAGCAAACCCTGCGACACTCATCACAGAAGGCAGTGGCTGCAGGGTTCAGTGGAGTGACCAGTCGCCCTCCCACCTGGCATGCCAAGATCATCCATCACAGATGTACATACGCTGCCGAAAGAACGATCCGGCCTTGCTTCCGCCTTCCGGGCTCACTCAGCCTCACCATCGCTGCTGCTTGCCGAGTCCCTTCTCCCCGCTAACCACAGCAGGGGCAGAGCGCACGCTAAGTGCTGCAGGCATCTCTCTGGACGCGCGGGAATGGGTCGATTGAAAAGGCTCCTGCAGCGCCGTTTGCACGTTGTGACGCTTTCCCGGCAGAGTAGTGCTGTGCGTGCCAGTGGCCCTGCACAGGGGGCTCTGCTGAGCTGGAGGGCTGGCACTCACTCTGCCCAGGCTCATGCCACAAAGCTTTCTGGGGGAAGGGAGATGGTAGCTCTGTCTCTGGCCTTCATGCTTACAGTGGCCCCAGGGCGGTGGGCGGCTTGCTCCCCTTTCGGTGGGGTTTTTGCAGGCCTCCCGGCTAGTGCTGAACATTTCACGTGGCTGCAATTGCAAAACTAGAGTATGCAAATCAGTTTGGGAAAATGTGTGCAGACAGCTTTCTGACAAGAACACACACCTGTGACAGCCACAAGCACCCCTTCCGCCTCAGCCTGACAGGCCTCCAGGAGGTGGGGCTTCTCTTCTCCCAGTGTTCATAGAATGTGGCTCAGCCCTTTTCCCAGATGGCCCATATCTGCCATGCCATGTATAACCCGCTGATCATTAACCAACGTGGTGCTATCAGTCACGTGCAACTCTCAAAGCCTTCGATCTTTAAGCATATAAACCCTTACCTTTTTCCGGGCTGGCTTTCTCCTTGGTGGATGGGGATGGATAGTAGACCACTGTCCACTTCTGGTTTTAGGTCTTCTGAGGTTAACTGTTTAGTCCAACTGTCACTGTCCAAGGAAAGTCTTTGGGCTCAGCAGGGCCGCCCAGAGGATTCAGGGGGCCTGGGGCAAAGCAATTTGGGGGGCCCCTTCCATAAAAAAAGTTGCCATATTATAGAATACTATATTCTCGTGGGGGCCCCTGCAGGGCCTGGGGCAAATTGCCCCACTTGTCCCCCCCTCTGGGCAGCCCTGGGGTTCAGTGACTTGGATGCAGGCTCACTAGCTGGGGCAGAAGGCGTCTCTGGCAGAGATGACCCTGCCACAAACATCACTAACTCTCAGCTTAACCTTTCATCAGCATTGTGCTTTTGGTGTTCAGGTGTCTGAGGACAGAGAGATTTGTGCCTTTGTGTTCGCATGGCTTCCCGCAGCCTGCAGCGAGCTCCCTTTGAAATCACCGCACAGTCCTGGGCACTCGTAGGGAACAGCAGTGACGCCAGCTGGGCGTCGCAGCACGGAGAGACAGTTACAGGCAAAACATGTCTAGCAAAAGCTACGTCTCCCCTGGCTTTTTGTACTTGCGAAGAGCTGAAGTTTTAAGGCGACAGTACCTCTGGCCTTCAGAGAGGTTGACATGACAGAGCCTGAAAACCAGAAGCCCGGTCATCTGATCTAGAGTCGGAAATTGAGTGTCTCATGTAACCAAGCTTTCCTGAAAATAAAGTTGTCCAGCTGTCCTGGGGTGGCTCAAGAGCAGGCGTACTGACCTGAGGGCAGACAGGTCGCAAATCCCAAACTGGCTGAGTTCTACACTTTGATTTCACCAACCAGTTATCAAGTGTGAACTCCTCAGGCAGGATAACAGCCTTAGCATGGAGCCACAGACTGTTCCCTTGGGTACTCTGATCTGTCTTGTAGCTCTGTGATAGCTGGGCCCTCACACCAGTGGCTTTCCACCTTTCCAGACGACTGTACTCCTTTAAGGGCTCTGATTTGTCTTGCGTACCCCAAGTTACAACTCACTTAAAAACTATTTGCTTACAAAATCAGACATAAACATACAAAAGTGTCCCAGCCACACTGTTACTGAAAAATTGCTGACTTTCTCATTTTTACCATATAATAATAAAATTAATAAATTAGAATATAAATATTGAACGTACATTTGAGTGTATAGTACATAGGGCAGAACAAACAAGTCAGTGTCTGTATGAAATTTTAGCTTGTCCTGACTTCGCTAGTGCTTTTTGTGTAGCCTGTTGTAAAACTAGGCAAATCTCTCGATGAGTTAATGTACCCCCTGGAAGACCTCTGCATACTCTGAACCACTGGTTGAGAACCACTACCTTACACCAAGAATCACAGCAGTATGCAGGTTACTCCCAGTCCCAAAGGCCCAGCCACTTACCCCAGGTCAATTGCATTTTGGATCTCACACCAAAGACAATGCTTGCAGCCAATCCTATGGGAAAAGGAAACAAAGGAGTTATTTACAAGGTACACATATACACACACCAATGAATTTCAATCTTAAGTTTCCCAAAGTAGTAGAAGCTTCTATAATAAGGAAGCTCTATGCAGCTTCACACTGAGGATTTGCAATCCCAGGACCAAAGGCAGTGGTAAAGCATTTGCTTTGACCGTTAATTACAAAATAGCCTATTGCTAGCAGTCACAACTAAATGCATTTCTGAGGTGTCCATCACTGTGTATCGAGGTGCATTGCATCAATTAAAAGAATATGCCACGAGTCATTACATAGCTCCACCAGCACAGAGTGGGAGGCCAATGTCACGCAGTCCAGTAGTAGCTTGACAGATTCTCACACACGTTTCATAAATATTAGTCTGCTACAATATTTACATTGACATAAACGCTTCCATGACACAGGAGGCAACACAAGGTTCTCAATTCTGCCTGGTGGTTACAGCGCAAGTGGATATAGCTACATAAAATGACAAGTAGCTATTTATGTCTTATGGTCTCCTGCAAAGCATGGCCTCGTTAACTGTAGTTAACAGAGAATGAGGCTCTCTGTTGAGTTGTCCTCAATTTGACTCGTCCCTGTAGCCTTTAAACATCAAGGTCTCCCTAAGGTGAATAAGCTAAGAGAGAAGAAATTGTGATACGAGCGAGTGGACACCTGATGTGGTGAAGAAGGGTGACTAAGTCTCATGATGTTTATAGATGTTCCTCTGGCCACCTGATCCCTCTTTTTCCTGAAGCTCACAGATTAAAGGTGGAATCTGGCAGAGTTTATTAAAGCACATCCAAGTCATCAGATTTGCATTTGCATTCACAGTTTGATGGAGATGCCACATAAGCAGATGCCTATGAATAAGCCAGAACAGGGTTATAACATCCTCGTAGTGAAGTGATTCAGTGTAATGCCTTGGCAAGCTGTTCTTTAATGGGCTAGAAGTCTTATTTTTATGATCATTGGAATGTAAAGGGTCAGAATCTTAATCTTCTAATACTGTGTTTTTAACAACATTTACACTTTAACATATTGAAAAATCTCATCTCTTTCTGCCAACTAGCATGACAACACAATTCAAATCCATCAGCGCAGCAGTATATTCAGATATTTTAAACATAAATCACCCTGGCTGAAATATTTCTTTACTTCCAGCATTTCTAAAAATCTAGCTCAAGCACAGGAGTTTCTAACTTTTATGTTTCTTATTTGAGTCCTTTGAGTTCAGCACAGTATCCCCCCTGAATAATTCAGAGGCATCAAAGAGAGAACGAAAATGGAGGCTACAGGCCAGCCACCAGCACAGACACAATGCTTTATGACCTCTTTACAGTAGAGGAAACCAGTGTTTGACTAAGACAGAAACTTTGAAAATTGCTTGCAGGTATGAAGAGAATGAAAGCATGCATCATTGTACAACACTAAGTGACACAAAAAATGGGGATGCATCAGAAACAGGAGACATTTTGGTTTCCATGAAAACTTTGAAACTGAAAAAAAAAATGTTTAGAGCCTGCAAATTAAACAAAACATTCAGCCCCAGGAGTCACTGTTCAGCATGCAGAGAAAGTGGCTTTCCCCCCTAACACCTCTTTTGGCATGAAACAAGAAAAAGAATTGCTTTTTCAGCTTCTTCTTTGGCTGGGTCTCCTCCCATGGATCTGCTGGGCTGGGGCTTTTCTTGCTTTCTGCTGTGAGGGGCCAGTCTCTCTCCCTTTGCATGTCTAAAGCCCAGGTCCAACAGATGCAGAATTCCATTTTGTGATGTCCTCACTGCACTCCCCCAAAGCTCTCATGGCTGCACGCTCACCTCTGCTCTACAAGGCCTTAATCTCCTGGCAAACCGATGCCACAGATCTGCTCAGGCATGAAATGTTAAATGCACAAACATGTAGCAGCTACCATAGATTCCTTCACATGCCACTGACCGGTGTGCCTGCAGCAACTGGGTGAGTTGGGTGAGGAAGGAGAGTTAAGGAGTTGCCAGAGCTCTCTCCTCATCCAGCCGTTCAGGGACTCAGTGCTTTGACTAGGACGTAAAAGCCAAAAGGCTTGTTGGTATGATTTTTATTGTACTTCTTTAGCTAAGGGAGGGAGTTGGCCATTTGGTGGACTAGATTCCCCACTCCCTCTCTAATGCCAAATGAGAAATGAGCCCCATCTATGCGCTGACCCACAAAGATCTTGATTCATAGATGGAAGTCGTCACTGAACAAGTGTCACAACATGGCATTAGAGTAAGAACTAAAGTGAGGGGCTTTGGTGAACCTGAACATCAGTATCAACAGCATTAATTAGCCATATGTGGCTACAACATCCACATATGGAAAGGAAAAAGTGATACTAGGATTAGTTAAAGCTGAAATAAGTCTGTGAACCCTGCTCCATTCTTTAATACTTAGTACAACATAAGCCAGTGCTATTCATGTTGTCCCTTAAGGATGGCAGTTGTGGAAAGGGGCCAGAAGATCAAGACTGGACTGTTGGATGGTCCATAGTATATTAGGAAAACAATAATTCACAAGGCCCAAAGCAAATTCAATGGGGGTGGGGATGGGAGGAGGGGAGTGTTTAGCTTCCTGAGGCCCCTTCAGAAAGGCCAGCCTATATCTCCCTTCACCCTTCACTGTGTGGGCCTACTGAAGAACTGGGAACTTACCCTTTAACAGCCAAGAAAACCTGTTCCCCTCAAACCTGAACCTTGTTTGGGGCGTCAATCTCCTGTTGATGGCAATGCAGGGATAACAGCTTATTGCTTGGTCTTATGATGGTGAACTGTTGGTAGCTGTTGTAAGCATTCCTGTAGCGCAGGGTGGATGCTTGCGGCACTGCTGGGTGTCTTTGCTGAACTGGAGTATACACACAAACACACAGATCTAGTGCAAAAGCCGGGCCTTGAGATGAAATGATAAAGTCAGCTGTGTGGTCTCAGCTTCCCTTTTATACACTGAGAGAAGTGTCCAAATTCTACAAATGACTGTTTGTGAGAAAATGTTCCGCTCTTGTAACCTCTGTACATGCACAGAGCTGCACTTTGGTGCTTCTGTGATTATTATTGCAATCGTTTTCCATCCCCAATACTCTTCCTCTTGCACCGGGTCACTTCCATTCATGTTGCTCTTTGCTTTATGGTTCTTAGGCCATTGTGCATTGCTTCCCATTTGGCAACATTAAATTTTATTCACCATATGTCACCTCTGCTACAAGAATGATAAAATCCTGTTGGATTTTTTGTTGTTGCTGTCGCTTGCTCACCCGGCGCTCACCTCAATTCAGTGTCCTCAGCAAATAAACCTGATCTGAGTTGGTTCCAAAATCTAACAGAGGTCCAAGCTCGGACAATTGCCAAGCTGCACTGGAAGCCTGCACTTGACCATTGCTCTTGGTTCCAGCACTTAGTCCAGTGATGTCCCCTTTGAAACCCTAGAGCCCCTACATCAAGAAAGAGAATGTCCTATGGACCTTTGTCAGAAGGAATTATGGACATGCCAACTAAATTCTGTCATAGTGGATTATTTTTCAGTTTTGTTTATGTTCTGTTGGCAATATCTCCCCTTGGTCGTTACACTGATCAGTGTCTTTAGTACCTAGGGTTAACATGAATTTCAAACAGCACCTGACTGCTGCAAAATGAAAACACAACTAAGGCCAGATTCTGCCCTTACTCTGCATTGACTGAAATGGTATGACTTGCAGAGTAAGGTACTGCTCAGCATGGGTAAGGGGGGCACAGTCGGGCCCTCATTTTTGCTAAAGGAACGCGGGAGGTGAAACATTTGTAACGTCTGCATTGTAGTCTGTTGAAGGAGCACCAGTCTGATGGAGTCAGGCACAGTAATATAGCTGCAATAGTATCGATCAGGCACGGCATGCTGCATCTTGTTTTGAGATCCACAAATAACGTCTATGTACTAGGCCATAGACCTTTTCTTCCTCCTTACTCTATCACCAGATTTCCTCTTCCTTTATTTTTAAATTAAATGCAAAACTAAATTTTTAATTTTTATCATGAACCAAAATACAGAATATATATAGGTTTAGCCATTTCAAAGAAATACACCTGGGAACAAAAATAGCACATATTTGTTTCCTCTTTCACCCATATGCTAGCGTCTGAGTTCCAGATTCTCTGTTTAATAATACTTGCCTATGTAGTGCTTTTAATTTCCAGTGCACTTTTCAGACAGCGTGGGGCAGTAGGATCAGGGCCTAAATGCCTAATCCTGGTACCCTGGCATGGAGGGATTGCCAGATTGGGCCCTGTATACAAAACTTCACCACTGAAATGAAGCCATTGCTGGGCTGGGATGGTGGAAGCCAAAGTTGCATTGTCGCATCATTAGAAATCCTCAGGAATCACAAGTTTTCATTTTTTCTAAAAAAAACCCCTCACCTTCACTGTGGAGAACATTGACCACCTCCTCTATATACGCTCTTCACACACACATACACCACGGCTAACACCTGATCAAGTGCTTTGTGCGCCAGGGACCTTCCCTCCCGTTTCTAACCAGCGGCTCATCCTGCCTGAGTCTGAAAGGACCCTGGTTCATGGCACTTTAACCGGAGTGTTCGAAAGATCAGCCGTTGACCCCTATGCCTCAGTCCCCCGTTCCCATTGAGACTTGGGTTTCAATGGATTCAAAGAGAGAGCTATGATGAAGCCCAATGTAGGGTACCATCGAGCTCCGTGATGCAAACCTGTCTCAAGGGCTGTTGGTGTGAAACTCTTGTATCTCTCGGATTATCTCCTGGTCCTGGGAGTGAATCCCTGTGAACTCTGAGCATTGAGCTATTGAGGAACCGACTTGAAGAGAGCTCAGATTAAAGGTAAGTAATTTCCTTTTATCCTACCTTGAAATTCCTATTGATTTCCTACCTAACTAGAAATTCCCATTGATTTCTTGTCTGTTCATATTAGCGTGTTACACTGTCACCTTTTGTTTGCCATATTACCTTGTTTTATGTGTTTGTGTGTCACATTTTGTGTTTCCGAGGTTAAACACACACACTCTTCAGGGTGCTCCTTTCCTCCTTCAGTTACAGACAAACACCCCATGTGCTAACTATGCACCATGTGCCTGGCCGGGCTGGTGCTGTGGTGGCCGGGTGACCAGCTGTCATGAGCTCATGGTGTGTGCACAGAGCCTAGGGAACGGCTCTCTGCCTCTCAGCCCCTGGGCCTGAGGTGACTCCGAAAGGTGAAGGGCTCAGGGCGAGAAGGTGTGACGACCATTCACCGTGGAGTGTGGCTGGCTGCCATACTGGCAGAGTTATACAAGCCAAAGCCTTTGAGAGGACCTGCCCTGGCAGAGGTAGTATGGACGGAGCAGTGGCAGCGGGACGGAGCTGGGGAGAGAGTGGCCAGGATGGGTGAAAAGGAGACGGCGGCTGCTAGTGAGACACATCTGAGGAGCTCCCTAGGATAGGCCTACAAACTAGGTCAATTAGATCAGAGAGTGACCCACGGCCAGGCTCCTGGAATATGCCCATGATAAGCCAGGTCCATCCATTCAAAACACAGAGAAACTCCTGGTCTAGTTTAACACCCTGACTCTCTCCTGACAGAGGCCTCTAATGACCCCCATATTCAAACCTACACCCACACGCCCCACATTGATTAGACTGGCTTCTGCCCTCACCTCCACTGGCTCTTCAGGGGTTACTTTTCTAACATATTGTCTCATGAAAGCTGCTCTTGGTTTAGAAATCCTGGCGCTAACAGTCTGTTGTGGTCTTCACATCTTCGCTGGTCAGACAAGTATCTTCCCTCTCTCCCTGGGGTCCTTTATCCCTCACACCTCACTGAACATGCACTGCAGTTTCAAGACCTTTGACCTAGTTGTCAAGGTGATGGGTGCTTTTATCCTAAAGTAGTTATTTCACATACATGGTATTTTGTTCCTGGCTTTTATTGAAATATAGAAGAGAGGTCAATTATCTTCCTAATGTTTTGCACAGCTATCCTCTCCCTTTTAAATGGGAATTAGTGGCAAACAGTTTAGGAAATGGATTGGCTAGCACTGGTGAGAACTCAGGTGCCCTCTGTTTTCTAAGTGTCATGTTTTATGTAGTAGTTCTCCTGTGTGCAGAACTGAGATTTTCGGACATCATGTTTATTGCTGGTGATGGATTTGCTAAACTGCCAATTCCGAGGGGTTAACTTTTATTTTTTAAAACAGAAAAGCAAAATTCCTGACTCCACCCCACGATGTAAAATAACAACATTTATATTTGTAAATAAAAATGCATTTGGTAGGATAGCTTGATCTCTGTGCTTCATTTAAATAATGAGACTATGATGGTTTATTTGTGGTAGTAGCCAGACATGCTTGGTTCCTTCATCAATGAGCTCACAGTCTCAGAACACCCAGCGGTTGGGGAAGGGAACAACCGTGGCCTGGCTCAGCTCAGATGATCAGTAATGGGAGTCACAGAGCCCTTTCACCGTACAGCAGCCGAAATGAATCCAGCCAGGTCACTGTTTCCTGTAAATGCTCAAACACGCCGAACCTTCTAACAACTGTTATTATGTCTACACCAGCACTTTTGTCGGTAAAACGCTTGTCAGCCGGGGTGTGAAAATACCCCACCGCTGACTGACATAAGTGCCAGTGTGCAAGGTGCTATATCAGCGGGAGATGTTCTCCCCCCGCTCGTTGGGGGTGGTTTAATTATGTTGACGGGAGAACTCTCTCCTGCCAGCACAGAGCGGCTACACGGGAGACCTTACAGTGGCGCAGCTGCAGCAGTCCAGCTGTGCCCCTGTAAGGTCTGTAGTGTAGACAGAGTATTCTGGTGCTTACAGCAGCTAGCACAATCAGGCCCCAGGCTGGGTGGCTTCCAGGTACCACTGTAATAAACATTCAAATAAATAATAAAAAACTCTTAGCTTGAATAATGAAATAACTACTCCAAGGAGAGACGCTCCCCTATGCACAACATTGCAACTTCGATCAAGATCAGTTAGTGAAAACAGGTGATCAGTAACTCCTATTTAAAAGAGCTGGTTTAAGGCTTTAAAACATAGAGCAGCGGGTTTGGTTTTTTCTTTTGTTTTGATCATGCGTAGAACGCAGCAGGACTGTAGCTGAATAAATAAGGATCTTTTCAGAGATGAGATCCTTCCCCTTGTAGCATTGCTACTCGGGCGATGTATCTTTGTGGACCAGCAAGTGACGTGGTATGAGCCAGAGGGTTCCTTTTTGCTTTCAAGCCTGCAGTACCCCGTCAAGAACAGAAGTTTCACTGCCACCTGATAAGTCACATAAAACAGTCAGATAAATACTTGGGAGATACTGCATGTGAGCACAATTGGTCTTGGCAATGACTTGATCTCCCTGGAACAGGCTGGCATGGATCTGCAGGTTTTCTGTTTGCAGGGTGAACACAAGTCGCTCTGGAGCAGATATGAATTTGAATGATGTACGACAGGGAATCAGGCATCTCCACATCACGTTCAGAAAGGAGCATGAGGTTTCAGTGCTGTAAACTCCAGCGACTGAGGTTGTTTATCCCATACCGTGAGTCATCTTTCTGCAGCTGTACACAGGACACATTCATTGCTAACCCTTCGGGCCTGACTGACTGGCATCTGCATCTACATCGCCTCAAAAAGCCAAGCACTGGGGAGACTTGAAAGAGAAAATGCAGCTTGCACTTGGAAAGGCAGAAATTCTTGTGGTCCTAGTGGTGCATCAGGCAGCTATCTTGCTTTATGGGCTAATCTACACGACTGCACTAGATCGGCGCAACTGCATCACTGCAGCATCTAGTGAAGATGTTCTCTGCTGATCTCCTGTCGCCATAGTTACTCCATCTCAATGAGAGGCGGAAGTTATGAGAATGTCTCCTGCTGACTTAGCGCTGTGTCACCCGGGGGAGGGGGATCATACCCCTAAGTGACGTAAGTTACATCCACTTAAGCAGTAGTGTAGACAAGCCCTAACGTCCATGTGGTCAGATACCCAGTAAGAGAGGTGTGGTCTCCCAAGGGTACTGCCAGAGGTTCCAGCCCCGGCCATCAAGTCACATTCTCCTGCCAAAAGCAAGCCGAGCTGGGCTGCACTTCAGAGCACACAATGGTTTTTGCACTTGCTGTGGATGAATGGCAGGTGGCACGTCAGAGCAGAGCCAGCTTGTGCTATTGCCGTCACATCCCTGCCGGATTGCCCAGGCCCTCAGCCCTCACTGCACATACTGGAGTGTTTGTGTTGTAAGCTTTTGGGGGCAGGGACTGTCTGGCACTCTGTTTGGACAGCCCCTAGCACCCTGGGGCCTGTTCTTACCTGGTGCATAATAAATGTAGCATTGCCAAGCTACCAGTCGTTTATGATGGCTACCATCATAACCGCATATGGAGCGCATCCTACCACTGCTGAAGATGCTTTCGTTCCACTGGGGCTTGGGACGGGCTGGCTGTTTTTGAAATTATCCAGGGAATTTGTTTTAAAGTATTTTTGATTTTGAGAATCCCCCCATATAACAAAGTCAGCCAATTTAAACTGGCAGTGGAGCTGCTCCCCACAGCCTGAAAAGTGACAGACAAACAAAAGATTTGGGGTTGACAATCAGAAAATTTAAAGGAAAAAATATTTTATAAAATGTACATTTTCAATAAATTTAATTGAGAATTATTATTTTTGGAGGGGGGATGAAAACCTTGGCTGTGTTCTAGTGGTGAGATTGTGCGATTGTATTTCCCACCTGCACGTCACCTGCCCATCACTGCGGTTCTCTGCATTTTTAGGAGCCAGATCCTCAGGTGCTGTAAACTGACTACAGTGTAAGGATTTATTATTAACTATTATTAATTATTATTATTAACAAAAAGAGATTGGGGAGACAAAAAAGGGGTTTTTGCAAAATCAAATGTTTTTCCAAAAAAATTTAGGTTGAAATTTTTAAATTTTTCATAATATTTTTTTAATCTAAAACGTTGTTGAAATGAATGAGTATTGCAATTATTACTGAAAAAAAAAGGTTTTGGTAAATGAAAATTGATAACCTTTTGCATAGTGTTTTCAGTTAAAACAACTAAAAAGAACTAAATCAATCAAAATGAAAAATGACCCCATTTCAAAATGTGTCTCACTGAAAACAATTTAGAAATTTTGAATTTTTTCCAGCTCTCAAGTGGGCGGAGCTCTGTTTGGCCCTCTCATTTCAGCCAAACATTTTTACATCACCAAAGAGATGGGCGGGGCAAGCAGAGCCAGACAGATGGTGAGCAAATCGCATGTCGCGTGTGTGGCAGAAACAGGGATTTGTAAATCCCACTCACATGTCCACCGAGACTGTGGTGCCAGCGTGGCCCATCGGATCACTCAGGGTACGTCCAGACTACCCGCCGGATCGATCTATTGCGTCTCATCTAGACGCGATAGATCGATCCCCGAACGCGCTCCTGTTGACTCCGGAACTCCACCAGGGTGAGCGGCGGTAGCGGAGTCGACGGGGGAGCCGCGGCCGTCAATCCCGTGCTGTGAGGATGGGAGGTAAGTCGAAATAAGATATGTCGACTTCAGCTATGCTATTCCTGTAGCTGAAGTTGCGTATCTTACATCGACACCCCCCCCCCCCCCCAATGTAGACTGAGGCACTGAGATAAAACACAATTCCCATGAGAGCAAGATGAAATGCTGGCAAGAACCCACTATGAGGTTAGGTAGGGGCCTGCATGTCTTAGAACTATTAAAATAAATCCATCCTGTCCCCCAGGCCCACTGCCAAACCTCTGCCAGATCTACCTGTAAGTAAGAAGTCAGGCATCCCCTGGTGTGCTTCTCCACATAGGACTGTTTGTGGTGCTAATGAAACATATCTATCTATCTATCCATCCAGTTACCTATTAGAGACTCATCACTGTAATACCTGCACACTTCAGATCTTCGTCTCTGGCCCACACCGAAATCTGAAAGACTTAGAAGCAACAGTTTCCTTCTAGTTGGGGTGTCTCTAGCAAGTGTGGCGTTATTCCTCTTTGGAGGAAAGGCAGTGCATATAAGATTATCCTGCCTCCAAGGATTAGCTATCTGATTTCTATCACCTTCTACTCCTTGCACATTCAAGACACACACAGTATTGTGTTTATAGACACACATGTTTTACACACACACACACACACACAATTCTAGTTATAGATGTGGAAGCCAAAGACTACTAGGAACAGATATTAGTCCTATTTGTGTCTTCCAGGCCATAGCACATTTTGGGCTTGGGGAAGGAGTGATGTGTCATTGACCTTGGTCCCTAGATTGCTTAGTGTTTTCCCAGGCCTAGTAAATACTGGCTTGGGAATAGATTGGTTATTCCTTCATTCATGGAGGAAGCTGCTCAGGCTGCGTGAAGAGGCCCAAAGGGAGGTCTAGGTACAAATTTAATCCTATTTAAAGTTTCAAAATAGGCCTTACGTGGGCTGTGACTGGTGCCTAGGCCTCACCGGACTGAATCCCAGCTCCAGGTCACATTGTGCTGAGGAGAGGGGCCAGCATTTTCTCCAGGCACTCCCCAAAGTGACAAGGCTGGACAGTCCTAGTCCTAGGCGTGAGGAGACACTGAGGTGTTTGCCTTGGGCAGACTCAGATGCCCCCTAGTGAATTCTATGGCAAAAGTTTTTAATGCAGCGGGATGCTGGGGCCATTACAGCAAAATGCTCCTGCGTCTCTTGTTTGGCGGTGGATAGAGCTGCGGCCTTTCCGGGGAGCGTTGCTGTTTGGTTAACGCCTGGCTAACAGGGGGAGGGGATGGGGGCATGCCAATGTTAATGTGAGAACAGCTCGTTTACAACTCCTGCATGCTTTATGACATCAAAAGAGCATTGAGAGAATGCTTGGGATAATGTTAATTAGGGCTCAGAAGTAAACGCTTTGCTTCCTCATTAATTGTTATCACTTTGTTGTGCTCGTTAGAAAGTGATTCCTAGCAAAGAGCTGCTCAAGGTTGTGAAATTGAACACATGCAATGTTCCATTGCTACCCCGGAGTTTTCCACCACCTCCACCAAAGCTGCTGGACATCGGACAGACACGGTGCATGGCCTAACACGCCCCAGCTGAAGAGCATGAGCCCAAGGTCTGGCGTAGAGAGAGAATCTCTGTCCTATTCACCCGCTCAGTGGGAGGAGCCCAGGAACCTGAGACAGGAACCTGCCAGTTATGGCCTGTGGGCGCCTCCCCACACAAGTGATTCCTGAAACCAAGAATTGGTAACTCTGCACCCTGCCAATTGTGACAACTGCAGCTGAGCTCTTGGCATGGGAAGAACTGGAGCTCCGCACACCCTCGTGTCCCTGTCTGAAATCTACACTCCAGGGTGCAAGCAGCCAAAACCTTAGTCCAGGCAATTGTGTTAGCACACTGTGAGCTTGCTACCTGACACAGAATCGCTTGGGCTGGGAAACTCAATCCAAGGTGATATTAACGCAGCTTTGTGCTACTTCCTGCCCAGAGTGAGAGGAACCTGTGGGTGTTTAAAGCTCAAGTTCAGCTCTAACGACGCTGATGGGGATGGTTGAACACAGCTCAGGTGGCTTTCCTTCCATTGCCAAGCTATTAATGAAGAAAGCACCACATTGTTCTAACTGCTTATCCCCAGGTCGGCCCCTCTTGGCTGCGTGGCTGAACGGAATGGCATTCTAGGTGAGTACAGTGAATCCAAAGCTTCCTTTGATGCGTGAGGTTCAACGAGTGAGTCATGCTTTCTTAGCAAATCTCCATTAAGCAAGGTTAATTTAAAGCATGTCACCAGAAAGGACACACTGCCCCAGGACACACTGCGAGTACTTGTGGGTAAGGAGACTTGTCCTGCTATGAAGCCACTGGTCCAGAATAGCTCAGCTCAGAAAACAACCTGGCCAGTTATTTTGGTGCTTAACTGAGCGCCAGACACTGGGTGCATGTTGGGTGCTGAGCTCTTTGTAAAACTTGTATCCCTCAGTGTCACAGTGGGAGCTGCTGGGTGCAGCACTTCTGAAAGTCTGGCCCCACCTGGTGCCGATGATATATTCATATTGTGACATCACAGACACAACTGTGACCTCTCTCATCTAGGATAAGGACTTCACTGCCGGCTCAAGTATGGGGGAGGAAAATGGATTGTGAGGAGGGAAAGGTTTGTTTAAATCAAAAATATGTGTAGCATTTATCAAATTGGCAATGGAGAGCATAAAAAAGTTCATCCATTTACAGTATCAGGTAATTTTAATGTAACTTCAGCATTTGTAGGTATTTGGAAGATATACAAAAGTTATAAATAAAATTACATCTTAAAAGGTATATCAGGATCAACATGGTCACCTTCTTATGGTTATAGCAGTTGTACTAGCCATATGATTTGAGTAAACCTGAAAATATAACCAGGAAAAAACCCTATGGATTAGGATTTGATCTTGGTTTGATTAGATTCAAGTCTAACTATGACTGAATATATACTCTGTCTGGTGCTGAGCAGAAAGGCTGTGATTACACAAACACAGAGAGCCGTTTAGTATTTTTAAAATAATTCTTCAAAGAATTATTTCAAAGGTGAAAGATTTCTTGTGCTGGTTCCCAACAGAATCCTTTCCGCCGTCTCAATTAAACAGCCATGTAAGGAAACATCCTCTTTTCTGTAAAGGTTTCTTGTCTCCATCATTTCTGTAAATTATACAAAAATATACTTTGGAAAATTGAATAATAAAACTGTGGTATCAATCTGTTAAAACGAGATCAAAGGCCCAAGTGCTAATAAGGCTGGGATGGGAATAAAATCCAGGCTCTTTTGGTGAAATTGAATAAAAATAAAGAGCCCCACAAAGAGAATAACAAATTAAAAACAAGTTGAAGAAGAGCAACAGAGAGAAAAGGGATTCCAAACAACTGAATGAAAAGAAAAACTTCAAGGACAGACAAATGACTTTCATGTAGTCAGAAAATTTGCAGGTCTCAAAAGGACTCGGATCTCATTTGGTTTTCTCAAGATTCACCCAGGCCTCTCAGTACTTCATAACTAAGGGCCTCAGCCCTGAGCCGAGTGACTACCTGTGCAAGTAATCTCAATGGATTCCGTAGGATACGAGGCTTTCTTGTGTGTGTGAAGCTACCCGTGCGCATAGGTGTTTGCAGGAGTGCAATTTAAGTGTGGACATGTATTCTAGTGGGCAGCAGGCAGGTGGAATCTGCTGTCCTTACAAGTGCCTTGGAAAATTAACTCTGAATTCATACATTTCAAATGTTTTGTTTTTAACCCTGGATTTTCACACTAATTTTGCAGATTATGAGCAACCAAGCAGGCTCTTTAAAGAAAAAATGCATCTGAAGATGAGATGGCCTGGTCTTTTCAAATCCATAAATCACTTACTTGGTGATACATCAGGGACGTTTCTGCTAACTGGCATTATGAACACATTTTTAAAACATACAGATTTCCTCCCATAAACATAAAAGATCATACATCAGCTTCTCAGCCCGCCTGCCCACCCACTCTCTTCCCAGCCATCTAGTGGCTGCTGTCTGCAGCCCTCATTCCACTTAGCAAGCATCCTTCTCCCCCTCAGCATCTAACCCTAAATGTAATTACAGCCGAAATGGAATCAGGTCATTTACATGGGGCAGCAGACAGACTCTTGATCTGCTGTAGATCGGGAACAATGGAAAGCAATGCAGGGTGGGAGAGAG